>NC_092581.1:21172302-21322302 GCF_037975245.1 Apostichopus japonicus
TATATATATATATATATATATATATATATATATATATAATAATAATAAATGCATTTATATAGCGCTAATTTTGTACAAAACATTCAAAAGCGCTTAACAAGGAAAAAGCCAACCAGTCGGGTCAATCAGAATAAGCAAGCTTAAACAGATATGTTTTTAACTTTATCTTGAAAGCATCTAGGGTCAAGGAGTCGATACGCATCAATTCCACAGGAAGTGAATTCCACAACCGAGGTCCTTTGTAGGCAAAAGCCCTATTGCCTAATGTATTATGATTGATACAAGGAACATGCAGTGTGATTCGAGAATGTGAGCGCAAAGAGTAACAACTAGACTTCACCGAGATCATATCACATAAATACTTAGGTGCAAGACCTTTTAAACATTTAAATACTTGCAAGATTAGTTTAAATTCAATGCGTTGCTGTACAGGTAACCAATGAAGAGAGTGTAAAGTAAAAGTAATATGACAAAATTTAGGAAGAGCGTAAATCAAACGAGCCGCTCCATTAAGTACCATTTGAACTCTACGAAGCTTATAATCAGGTAAACCAATCAAGAGTGCATTACAGTAGTCGATGTGACTAATTACAAAAGCATTAATAAGAGTTTTAGTACAGTCCTCATCCAGGAATTTTCTGATCTGACGAATATTATAGAGTCCATGGTATGCCCTTGAGCAAACTTTTCCAATATGAATGTCCATTGACATGTTGCTGTCAAGATAAACCCCAAGATTTTTTGCACTATCACATGGCTTAATATCCACGTTACCTACTTTTATCAACTGAACCCGAGTCTTAGCAACTTGTTGGCGAGTCCCAATTAAAAGAAACTCAGTCTTAGAATCATTGATCATTAGCCTATTGCTGATCATCCAATGTCTTATTTCGAATATAAGTGATTGCATTGCCAGAACAGCCCGTTCCTCAGATAACAGAGAACCAGCATTGAAAGATAAATATAATTGTGTATCATCAGCATAACTATGTGCGTTAGGAAGGTGTTTAGAGACAATGGTAAACAACTGAGAAACATAACAAAGAAAAAGAACAGGACCGAGACAGCTGCCCTATGGTACACCACAATTCAAAGAGAAATCTTTCGATGAGATATTTTCTATAGATACATGCTGTTTTCTGAAAGACAGATAATTACCAATCCATTTTTGTGCATTATTAACAATACCAAATTGGGTACGCAATATGTTTATAAGAATATCATGGTTAACAGTATCGAACGCCGCACTCAAATCCAACAGGATTAAAAGAGTGCATTGTTGTTGGTCCATATTCATCAATATATCACTATGAATTTTCATAAGTGCAGTTTCTGTAGAGTGATTTTGCCTGTACGCAGATTGGCAATCAGGAAAAGGAGCATGTGATGAACAATGTGAGACAATCTCATTAACTACAGCACGTTCAACTAACTTAGAAACATAACTCAAATTACTTATTGGTCTATAATTAGAATAGATAGGGTCCAAACCTGCTTTCTTTAACAATGGAGTAACGGTAGCAATCTTCCATTTGTCAGGAACATTACCATTTTTTAGTGAAAGATTTATCATGGTAGTCAATACAGGCAAAAGGGGGTCAAGACACTTTCTAAGTAACCAAGTGGGTATTGGGTCAAGATTGCAGGTAGCCGTATTAGAGGATTTGATAATTGTGCGAACTTCATCGTTAGAAAGTGGCTTGAACCCAGTCAACTTCGATTGGAAATGCTGTTGAACATAAGGTTCAAAAGGACCAGTAGCAATAGAATCAATGTTTGCATTAATTTTATCAATTTTAGATATAAAAAATTGTCCGAAGTCATTAACAAGTTCCATAGTATTCTGGTGTGGCGGATAAGTAACAACTTGCTTTTTATTACACAATGACTTTACAACAGTGAACAGTTTCCTGGTGTCGCCTTCACAGTCCCGGATGGTTGATGTATAAAAGGACTTTTTAGCATAGTCCAGATGGAATGAATACTCATTCCGCAAAGAGCGATGGACCCGTCTGTGAGTTTCAAGACCAGATTTGCGGAAAACTCTCTCAGCCTTTCGACAAGCGGAACGTAAAATTTTCAAATGATCGGAGAACCAAGGTACTGTTGGCCTAACGGTAATTACTCTGGTCAGAACTGGTGCGTGGATATCAAGGACAGATGTTAAAGTACGATCATATATATGTATATATGTATATATGTATATATGTATATATATATATATATATATATATATATATATATATATATATATATATATATATATATATATATATATATATATATATTTATATATATATATATATATATATATATATATATATATATGTATATATATATATATATATATATATATATATATATATATATATAAGAAATGCTAATAACAAGGAACGGGAACAGATGCGCCGAAGCTCACAGAATGGCAAGGATAAAAAGTATAAACAAATCACAAACGGTAAATATGATAAGAACCCAATGAAAGAAGGAAAGACAAAGGCAAGAGATTAACGATTAAAAGATGCATTAAAAATTCTAACAGGTTGTCCCATGAAAGATGAGGGGTAACAATTAGTATGAGCCTTCGGAGGTCTCATCCTCCCACTACAAGGGTTTTTACAATTATTTAATGGAGCGTGGAGAGGGTGATCGATATCCTTGAGAACTGAATGAAGCTTATCATCAACCCGACTATCAAAGACCTCGTCAACCATTGGCAAGCGTTTCCCAACAGCCCTACCTGCCCGTTTAACAGTATCATCTAACACTTTCTTAGTTGGTTAGGGTAAAGAATTAAGAATGAAGTTTATCAGCAAAATTTTAAGCTATAATATTAACACGAAGTTGAAAAATTTGATGTTATATATTATTTAAACCACTGCGATAATATGAATCTAGGTATCAGCATTTTTCAAACTATTCCCAGTAAGACCTCGCTCCTATGTCTCCCTCCTTACTATAGCGAATTGTTGTTAGCATGGAGAAAGCTAACTGATGGTAGATCCTGGCCACCGACGTCACGTGAAGATATATGCTATATCAGCCTATTTTTAACAATCCTCTTTTTTGTGTTGACAATACTCCCATTTTTATTCGCCACTTTATTAATGGCGGAATCATTCGCATTAGTGATCTTATGCAAGGGCGTAGGAACCGGGGGGGCTGGGGGGGGCGCCAGCGCCCCCAGTGAAAAATGTGGAGGGGCGGATATATATATATATATATATATATATATATATATATATGTATATATATATATATATATATATATATATATATATATATAAGAAATGCTAATAACAAGGAACGGGAACAGATGCGCCGAAGCTCACAGAATGGCAAGGATAAAAAGTATAAACAAATCACAAACGGTAAATATGATAAGAACCCAATGAAAGAAGGAAAGACAAAGGCAAGAGATTAACGATTAAAAGATGCATTAAAAATTCTAACAGGTTGTCCCATGAAAGATGAGGGGTAACAATTAGTATGAGCCTTCGGAGGTCTCATCCTCCCACTACAAGGGTTTTTACAATTATTTAATGGAGCGTGGAGAGGGTGATCGATATCCTTGAGAACTGAATGAAGCTTATCATCAACCCGACTATCAAAGACCTCGTCAACCATTGGCAAGCGTTTCCCAACAGCCCTACCTGCCCGTTTAACAGTATCATCTAACACTTTCTTAGTTGGTTAGGGTAAAGAATTAAGAATGAAGTTTATCAGCAAAATTTTAAGCTATAATATTAACACGAAGTTGAAAAATTTGATGTTATATATTATTTAAACCACTGCGATAATATGAATCTAGGTATCAGCATTTTTCAAACTATTCCCAGTAAGACCTCGCTCCTATGTCTCCCTCCTTACTATAGCGAATTGTTGTTAGCATGGAGAAAGCTAACTGATGGTAGATCCTGGCCACCGACGTCACGTGAAGATATATGCTATATCAGCCTATTTTTAACAATCCTCTTTTTTGTGTTGACAATACTCCCATTTTTATTCGCCACTTTATTAATGGCGGAATCATTCGCATTAGTGATCTTATGCAAGGGCGTAGGAACCGGGGGGGCTGGGGGGGCGCCAGCGCCCCCAGTGAAAAATGTGGAGGGGCGGAAGTATCATTCCGCCCCCCCGCTCCGCAAGTCAGAAAACCCCTTTTTCATTTCCAAATGAGAAAAAAATCTCATTTGGAGCACCAAATTGCATCTAAGGCCAGCTGAAAATACAAAATTAAGTTTACAAAATGGAGTGGGTGTTGAAGTGTGCTATATTGCACCAAATTGCATCTGAGGCCACCTGGAAATGCAAAAAATTCCAAAGGGGAGGGGGACACCCCCTCCCCTGAGACCCCTCCCCCAGGCCGACCATCAGTCTTCAGCCCCCCCACTCAAAAGTACCTTCCTACGCCACTGATCTTATGTATGAAATTATTCCAACTAGCTTACCTGCTGAATCAGTTTGTGACTGCATTCATCTGGCCAGATAATCCGGATTCGCTCGAGGAGATAGAGGATTACCAGGTGGTGATCTTAAGTGTAATTCCTACCGATTGGCTCACTAAAATCTACTCTTCCGACACTATTGTTTCTTCCAAACCTGATCACGATTGCACTATATATTTACCAGTGGTTGTGATCGTGTTGACGCCTCGAAGTTGACTTGCAGGGAGGCAACTCTTTTATTTCGTAAAAACCATGGTTGTACACACTGGCGGATCCAAGGGGGGGGGGGGCCATGCCCCCCCAAAGGTGAGCCAAAAAGTGTTTCCGAACATCCGCTAAATCATATGATTGGAAATTAAAAAAATCGAGAGGAATAGCAGTGGTAGACTAGTCTAAACCTTTTCGTTTTCTGGTTTCAAATTAAATGCAGAGCTCCCAACTGACCCGCAATTCGCGGGAATTAGACCCGCATTCTAACACCCAAACCCGCTGACCCGCACAAGCGTCCGAAAAAACCGCATTGTAATTGTCAAGTATACATAAAAAAAATTGCATCAAATCTTGACTTAGCAACCATCATTTCTTTAGCATTTAGCATAATAGAGTATAAAACCTCCTTTACAGCATCATTTGAACCTCAAATTAGCCTATATTTCTTTTCATTGGGGCGAGCAGCGAACATTTTCATGCCACGGGAAAGAATGAATTATCACCTACTATTCAATTTATTGATGTTACACACAAAAAAATGCATATTTCTCAGAAAATTTTGGGTAACAAAAGCCTTTCTAAGTGCTACCATTTTACATGTAGGCATCACCAGGATTCCAAAAAATTCAAAAGGGGAGGGGGACACCCCCTCCCCTTATACCCCTCCCCCAGGACGGCGATTCGTGGCATGGACCAGCATTTGCCTTCTCAAGAGTTGGGAGCTATGTAAATGTATGAGCATGAGGATTTACAGTTTAACACCATTTTGCAGTTACAGGCTGGTTGTAAGAAATTTATAACCTATGAGAAATAAAATTTCTTGAGAAATATGATCTCAACTTTGTTTTATAAATATTTTAGAAAATTATACCTGGGAAACATTTTTTTTAGAAGTATGAACATCACCATTGTACACTTTTGTCGCACCAAATTGCATCTGAGGGCATTCAGAAATAGAAAATTTTCCAAAGGGGAGGGGGGCACCCCCTCCCCTTAGACCCCTCCCCATATCACTCTAATACCACTTTGGCCCCTCCCAAACAAAGGCCCTGGATCCGCCAGTGGTTGTACACCAACTGGTGAAATTCACTGGAAGAAAATATTTACAAATTTATCTTTTTCTAATAGATGGGTAAATATTTATAGAACTCCGAAGACGTTCCATGACGCCGAGATAGATTTTAAAATTTCACATAATATTTTATACACTAATGATAACCTTTTCAGGTTCAAAATTGTGGACTCTCCTGCTTGTACTTTTTGTTCTTCAACCAATGAGTCCGTTATTCACTTGTTCATTGAGTGTCCTGAGATTAGCGTGCTCTGGGATCATTTTACTAGTAAACTCAGTAGAATCTATAATAGCAGGATCATGATAATTGGAAGATGATTACCTTACTTGGCCTTGGCCTACACCGCAAACGTAAAAAGGGTATTTTAATCGATTTTCTTGTTAATGTTTACAAGTGTGCTATTTGGAGATGCCGTGTTTGCCAACTATTCGATGGGCATAAAATGCATATTTATTTCCATAATGTTCTTCAACAGAAATTGAAACTAATTTATAATTTTCATAATAATAATAAGACTCTCCATAAGTTCTTCATGATATTTGCTCAGGGCGGAGTAGTTCTCCAACAGATTAAAGATTGCCTTCTCATTACGTTTTCAATTATATATATTCATTTGCCTTTGTCGTTTACCTCCATTTCATTAACATAAAGTATGTTCAAAGTATCTCTTTCGAGATCCGGCTTTAGGAATCTCAAATGATTTTCGAGATGGTTAGCATCATGTTTGATCTCTAGAGTAAGGAAAAATATGTCACCAAAACAGAACTAGTATTGTTCGTTACAGGTGTCAAACGCCTACAGTGAAATTACGACCTTCCTTATCGGTTTCGAACCTCTGGACATACAATCAGCGTCCATGGTTAGTTAGTCCTAGTTGGTTAGGGTGTCCGCGTACAAAGCGGGAGGCCCGGGTCCGAATCCCGGTGGAGGCTGGAAGTTTTTCACTGTTCTGGATTTTCCTTCTCATTACGTTTTCAATTATATATATATATATAAATATATATATTTATATATATATATATATATATATATATATATATATATATATATATTTATATATATATATATATATATATATATATATATATAAATATATATGTATTTATATGTGTGTGTTTCTGTGGCATTAGTTTAGGTATGTGCTACTTTTTAAAGACACTGTTGATATTAAAATATCACATATTATTAACTTATTACTTCAGTTTCTTTTAATCCTTGGTTCGCCCTGACTTAATCTGCTTTTATTAAGACTGTACTTTATATACTTCAAGCAGTCCCAACATAATTTAAATGTGCGAGATCATACAAACATTTTCGATAGCCATTCTTGATTGTATAAAGAGATAACCGTTGCAAACCGTATACTTAAATGTATATATTTCGCTTGTAGATTCTACCAGAATCCATCGACTTTAGACACTGAATGTACCTGGGCTGATGGATCACCTAACACAGATGGAAGGTTAGCATTTTTACAGGCCGACCAATCAAGAGACCTCTATATGAGAATCCAAAATGGTATGTAACGGTAATTCATTTAGATCGTATGTGTAGTATGTAAATGAGACAACTTTCTCATTCAAATAAACTAAAGTATCAATTCATTCGGACATCTCTGCCTTTTATGATAAAGGAATATGACGTAGGCCAGAGCCGTATATAGAGAGAGTTTGGCCAACTGGCGATTTGTGACGTCACACGCAAACCATGGGCATCAAAATAGGTCCAGTTGTCGTTACCAGTTGCGCGAAACACGAAAAACACCACACACAATATATAGCAGCTTTGCACACTGTGCTCGTTGCGAACAAACGAAGCGACTCAGAATGTCAGATTTTGACAGGCATACGAGGAACAAAATGGATATCAGGTAATGAATTAGAGTATGCGTTAGTTAATGACATTTACGTTTATCTTCACACCTGAAATGCATAGAAAACTAGCTGAAAACCTGTCATTACACTTGTTTTATTTTACGCCTCATACTACTAGTCCTACTGTACTTTAGTCATACAAACGAAAAGCACACATCACAGTCCTGGCTAGGCTAGATTACAGACGCACAGCTATAGCATCAGGCCTGCATTAATAGATCCTTCAATTAAATAAAGTAGGCCTACACATAAAATGACAATTTATGCTTCACTGATCTTTTCAGGTTTGCCAAAAAGTAGTTGTAACAGAGGTCATTGTATTAAACTCCAGAAGTTACATAGTAGGATTAATATTCGGCATAACTTTTTCTCTAAAGTCTAATACAACTTATACAAGGGTTGTGAATGGTTTGCCTGAGAAGGTTGAATTGCAAGTAGTGTGAATGGGTTTAAGAATACTTTGGATGAGTACATTAAGCATTGTAATTGGGTATGACATTTGATGTCCTCGGTTTTATTCCTCTCATATAGCCTTAGGTCCTTAATGGGGACTTGAATGTCTCTCCTGGTCTTTTTTTCTACTAAACTAAACTATATACTTGAGTGTAGGAGTTAGCAATAGTTGGTAGTCTGTGGGCAAACCTAAGACTGATATTGTGGTGTTAATTTCTCAGGAATGTAGTACTAGGCTATAGTAGGTGCAACAGATTGAATGGGTCTGTCGAGAAAAAAAAAACCTGCAACAACTGAATACTGGTGTATGTTGTAGCTTATGTATTTTCCATTAACATATATACTATACGGTCATGTCCTTAATGAGGTTTCATGGATCACACTGACATAGTGTGCCTGCTTGTCAGTGTTGTCAACTGAGCATAGGGCTGATGACATCATTCAGTTTGTTATTATGCAGACAGCAAATGGCCATAATGATAATTATTAATTGTTACTTATTCTTCATACTGCCCTTACTGGCCTTACCTGAACAGTGATGTATGAAAATGCAAGAAGTCGTTAAGCTTTTCATTTAAGAATCGTTTCAGCCTGTCCTATTTCAAACATATGATTGGCAGGTTTCCACGTTACATAGCTTATCAAAATGGAGCTGTTCTGTAAAGCAAGAAAATCACACATATGCATGCATACAAACACACTCATATATAACAATTTCTGAATATCTTTTCAGCTGCCCAAAGGTGCTGGAATGCAAGCTCTGTTGGGTGAATTAAAAAACCCTCATTGTACTCTTTTATCATGGTCAGCGTAGCTGGAACCAGCAATGATGGTGATGTGGATTTGACAGTACCTAGACAAGAATTCAATAGCTGCTTTGTGTTGAAGTGGGTTCAACTTGCTCAAGACCATGACAGGATGACGACTAGACATTAGGATGAATTATCTGTTGTAGAGCTCTATAAACCAGGCAGTTGTTAAAACATCCATTGGGTGACCCTCACAGTCTACCAGGCACTGCATCGCAGAAGCAAAATGAAGTGTGTGTGATACCTTCATCTTATGAGAGTGGAATGGTATCAGTGTGGCCTCTGTCAATTTGGCTTCAAGTCTTTGTTTTCTTGAAAGCTGAGAAGATCTTTCAGTGATTTCACACTGACCTCTGTACTTGACAATTCATGTGTATTTGCCAGCTCAGGAGGAAGCCAGATTTTAATTACATTAACCAATGCTGACTTTTTTTTGGACATGTGGTACATCTGCAAGGAGGTGAAGGAAGCAGTTGGAGTTGCATGGATGTGGAATCTTGTTGATAGTCTGGCAGTCTTATCCACAGATTATCCCAAAGCTTCTCCACATTGCCACATTCAGAACTTATTACATTGATAAACTTGAAAATTGCAGGAATCTAACGAAGCACCCATCAAGGGAATTTGTTTGTATAATTATTGAAAGCTGTGACCTTCTGATGTGACAGACTAATTTGAAATAAAGGGCAGTAGATTACCTTGTAAATGAACCTTGTTATTGTTTGATTGTATCTAATGTTTGCAAAATTTTAAGTTGCATGCTACCAATTGAAACATAATTCTTTCTCTATTAATGGGATATAAATACTTCTCCTTAAAGGGTGTGGAGACTCCCGCACAAAGAAACGTCTCATGCCGGTTATCTGACCGAGTTTCGAATGCGGTGTAACAGAAGTGTTAGACACCACCATTGATCCCAGAAAATACACATACAGCTTGCTACCATCTGTAAATAGACATTAGTGTACAGTCAATACAAACATCATGGTCAATACCCACAACACAGTGCACATAGCAGCGTGGACATCTCAGGTCTAGATAAAAGATAACAAGGTATCGGGTTTCATTACTGTCTGCATTTTGTAGCGACACAAAAAAAACTTCACTTGCAAGCAACGGAAAGTAAACTTTTTCAGAGCGCGGCATGCGGTTTAGGGCAAGTCTTCAATACCTTTAAATATACTGCATCGGTTGTTGTCACTTGATCATTTGCTTGTGTGTGAGCTAAACAGCTTAAATAATATGTAAAAAAATAATACAAACTTTCAAATTGCCAGATATTTACTTGCTCAAAATCATTATCCAATCATGATTTGTTGCTATCCTTGAGTCCATTATTCAGATGATGAGGCAGATTCCCTTCAACTCTCCATGATGAAGGTAAAACCTTATATCTTAACCAACTGCCATTGAGTGTCCATTTGAAAGTTTCAAACACACAAGTGCATTGATTAAAACAAAGACTTTATTGCTGTGGTTGCAGGAACTGGATTTCAGTCTAGAAGTCACTCACCAGGTTTGTCATTATCACAGTCTGCTAACTGTGGCTTTTTATGTTAGGAGTTTTTCTTCAGAGCACATGTCACCTTTGATTTGTAAAAAAAGTCCTGAAATTCAGGGAGTTAAAATTTACTGTCTAAAGATAATTTAAAAAGGTTTTTCTTTAACTTCAATCGTCAATGTGGGTGTCAATTAAGGGAATAAGGAGGTACTGAAGCAACTTTGATAAATGATAGTTGACTGCATCCAAATTAAACCAAGGCCTAGGCTATACTTTTGAAGAAGAAAAAATTAGGCTGAATTCATGTTAGCCTAAAAAGGCTAGGCCAATGCTGACAATTAACACAAACCAAGATCATTTAACCATTTGGGTACTTGTTTATGACATACTAAAAGGGTCTATATAATTAGGCCTGTATGTGTACACAACCCACAAGTTGCCAATGAGTATAGACCTAGCCTAACTAGTTTAGGCCTAGGCTACTTTGTTTTCCTTAGACCTAGTTTAATTGGGCCTTATACTGTGCCATATTATGTAATGTGCTATAACAGTTGTAGTAATAGCAAGAATGGTCCAGGTCTAACTAAGCCCAGACTTAACTTATGCTTCGGGCTTAACTAAGGATTAGGGCGTTACGTGATGCCTAGAGGCTAGCCCACCCTTTTACATTAAACTAAAAGTGATACTTTTTTAGGCTAGGCATAGCCTAGGCATACAATAACTAGGAATTAGGATAACTATATGTGCGACTGAAACTGCCATGCCTATGATTAGGAGAGCTGGCATAATGAAATCGAATTTGTGGATCGTAAAACGAGAGAGAATAGCCATGCATGTAATTACAGAAACCAGTCTGAACGTAAAATTCTCGCATTGCTTGTACATTACCCGTATTACACTAGGGCCTATGGCTAGTATGGGCCTAGGCTACACAGACTTTTTTCATTAGATCTCCATCTTGTTCTTTTTACTTCCAAAAAATTCCTCTTCTTTTATGGTCAGTCGGATAATCAAACAACAATATCCATGTTCTGACCGATTGCAGCATCCCCAGCACCATTTCTTTCATAATTTCGTACTTTTTTCGTGTACACAAACGATAGTCTATACACTGTGAGTATGCGTGTCGTCTGCTATGAAGTTTTCAAGTGGACCTATTTTACCACCCTGTGTGGGCGTTTTCCCTCTCGACCAATCCAAATCGGTTACATGGTTGGCCAAACTCTCTCTATATACGGCTCTGACGTAGGCAATGAAACACTGCCCTCCTTTTGCTGACATAGCTTTTTTATCTAGTTAAATAGAGAAAACCATGTTGGACTGTTGCATCATTTTTCGTAACATCATGATCAGGGTTCAGACAACGGTGATATTTTCAGAGTACTGTTTTTCATGCGGGCGTGGTGGCTTCATGACATGCAGCAATAATTTCAATAACATGGACTGATTGACCCCACCCCCACCCCACCCTCCCCGTCTAATCTCTCCCTCTTCCATCACAGTCCTATGTCGGGATCCCTGTTAATAGCGAGAAACTGATCATGTGATAGTTGCAACTCCAATGGGCGATCTATTCATGATTAATAAGGGGTTAATCAACGGTCTAGCGTGCGTCACTCACAGGATTAATGCACGATCGGGGGATAATGCAAGCGATGCACGAGGGCGGAGCCCGAGTGCATCCAGCGATAGCATTAACACCCGGAGAGCATTAATCATGTGAGTAACACACGCTAGACCGTTGATTGACCCGATTCATTCATACACTACCATTTGTGTGGGGGAATATCATAAAACAAAACATTTTTGGTTACATATAACCAAAGATTTATTAAAGTGATGCCCCGTAATTTTGCCGTGCGTTACTCACAGGATTAACCACGGTCAGCTGACCTGAATGGACCAATAGGATTTAGGAATCTTTACTAAGTATGAATGAACATCTGTTAACTTCTATGCTCTCTTAACATATTTCGTTAACTTATTATAATCAGTTTCCTGAGATATTAGATCGGTTACTAACCTTCGATGAATGTATAACCATCATTTTATAATGTGCGGTCTTTTCCTCTCCTTCTTTATAACAGAGTGTGATTCGTTCCTAGTGGGAACCCTGCCAGGTAATGTAAACGATACAGACATATATACTAGGAAGTATTAAAAATTCAACAGCCAAAACAATATGTTGTTGTTGTAAACAAAGTCTCTAGTCAATTATCCATACCTACTATCAGTAAGTGCTATAAATTCGAGACATGTAACAAGCTCGTTCTTTTATCATCAACTTAAGTTGGATATAAAAAGAACGGACTCAAATGGCTAAGACGGATTATTTTACGCCAATTACAACTTAATGTCACTTTCGGTATTGATATATCTATTTCAACAGTCCCAATTGATAAAGAGAAAATTGAAAACATTTTATCGCCAGAGTGAATTTTAAAATGAATAATACTAGTTGTTTTTGTAGTCTATTATAGAATCCGACCATTGAGAGTACATGCGATGGATGGAAAATTGCCTACTTATAGTATTATATATATATAGTATATAATGATAATAATAACTAAAAATAATAAATGAAATAATATAAATATATATATATACCATATATATATATATATATATATATATATATATATATATATATATATATATATATATATATATATATATATATATATATATATATATATATATATATATATATATATATATATATAATTGAAAACGTAATGAGAAGATTTGATAGTGAACGATGCTTTTTACAGCAAAATGTCCAACTCCCTTGGGGATGAAACGAGGTTTATTGACTGATTTCCGTGGCTATGCTGCTGCATCAGATCTGGCAGATGATCAAATCGTAGCATCTAGCTGGGCAGAGGAACAGTTTCATCCAAGAAACAGTCGTCTTGACGGTCCTTCCTGTTGGAAAAACACCAACAGAGATTTGTACCCATGGATACAAGTCAACTTAGTAGAGAGGCATGTCGTCACTGGTCTTGTGGTACAGGGTTGCGGTCGGGATTTTCTTGGATGGATACAACAATTTAAAGTGGAATCTAAAACGAATGGAAACCCGTTCGTGGAACACGTGGACAGAGCAACTGGTTCGGAGGTAATAAATAATAAACAAACAAGTCGAATCGAAACTAGAAGACTCAACACTTCTTTGCGGCGGAGGGGCGGGAGGGTGGTGTATGCGAACTGTCTTTCAGATATCTCTCATGCTATATTAAGGCTAAAATCACTGCAATCTAGCTACCTTTCAATCCCCAACCCCCTTTGAATTAATCTGATTTAGATGTACTGTAATATTGTGTATTGATCTGATACAAAGTATGTGTATATATGTTGAAAGTGCGACGATAACACGTCATGCATGCCCTTAATAACTGGTAGTGTATATTATAACACTAACCAAGAAAACCAAGATTTTGTCAGAATAACTTAGAATAAGCAAATTCTTTATACTGACTAGTTGCACGTTTCAGTATTTTAATAGGCCAATTTTATACTATAATTTGTTTTCTTCAAATTTATACAAGACTATAGTTCCACAGGTCGTTGTACTTCTGATTATCCAAGAACATTGACAAGTGAGATTTTAATCCTTCCTTCCAGCCCAAGCTTAGGAACCCCGTATCGTAAGTAAATACTCCATGCTGTGACCATGGAGCTATAAACAGATGCTGTAACAGATTACTTGTATTTTATGTATACCACAAGAAATG
The DNA here is from genome assembly GCF_037975245.1 of Apostichopus japonicus. Lineage (NCBI taxonomy): Eukaryota > Metazoa > Echinodermata > Holothuroidea > Aspidochirotida > Stichopodidae > Apostichopus > Apostichopus japonicus. Next base: position 21,186,405 of record NC_092581.1, read on the forward strand.
TACCACACACAATGCAGTTGATCGAAACGTGGTAGTCGAATTTGATGGATGCATTTATATACCCCAAAAGGTAATTATTACCTAACAGTCTAACCATTTTATGCTACATTGGCTACGCAGAATCGATTTTATGCGAGATAAAAACTTAATTCAAGTAGAAACGACAGTTAAAAACTCTAATTATACTATAGCATCTGTTAATTTGTGTTAACTCGCTTTAATTGGATGACAAAGTAAGACGAATGAAACAATATCCAGCTGAAAAAAGTTTTATTTTATTAACAAACGTTTAATGAGGGCGAGCCAAACGGTCCATCAAACCGAAAACTAAAATGAGATGTTTATGTATCCATACACCCGGTGCTTTTAGAACAAATGTCTTAGTATATTGGAAACGTGTTCAACACTTTTGTGAGTATTATATGTTACAATGGCGATGACTCCTTATCACCTTAGGCCTACATGTCTCTGTCTTGTAACATGCTGATACTAGTTTTAGACTCTGTCTTGTAACATGCTGATACAAGTTTTAGACTCTGTCTTGTAACATGCTAATACAAGTTTTAGACTCTATCTTGTAACATGCTGATACTAGTTTTAGACTCTGTCATGTAACATACTGATACTAGTTTTAGACTCTGTCTTGTTACATGCTGATACTAATTTTAGACTCTGTCTTGTAACATGCTGATACTAGTTTTAGACTCTGGCTTGTAACATTCTGATAATAGTTTTAGCTTCTGTCTTGTAACATGCTGATACAAGTTTTAGACTCTGTCTTGTATCATGCTGATACTAGTTTTAGACTCTGTCTTGTAACATTCTGATACTAGTTTTAGACTCTGTCATGTAACATACTGATACTAGTTTTAGACTCTGTCTTACTACATGCTGATACTAGTTTTAGACTCTGTCTTGTAACATGCTGATACAAGTTTTAGACTCTGACTTGTAACATGCTGATACTAGTTTTAGACTCTGTCTTGTAACATGCTGATACTAGTTTTAGATTCTGTTTTAGAAAGTGGCAATTAAACATGATCATTTTAATGTTTAATACCACATTATCATATGTTCATTGACATTTATTGGGGCTTTCTTATCTGGCCACTGTAAGAATCGAATGAAAACATTCTAGCGTACGGACTTATTCAAAGGAATTTTAACATACTTTTTATCATAGTGGCCGCCAGTTTACTTCGGCGAGAGATATTAAATTTGCATGACGCAATGATAACATTAACATATAAATGCAACAATGTGCAATACGCAATAAAGCTTCTACAACACCAGTATGAAGAGATTATGCAAGGATGAATTAATTCATTATTTCACGTTTCCCCTCTACAATTCTCTTTGTATGAAGGTGATACAAGGTAATACAGAACCAAGATGTGGCAAACTGGTGACCTTTGACCCTTGGTTATACGCCGACGCAATAAGAATCAAACCTCTACAATGGTACAGATCGATTGGTCTTAGATTCGAGATACTTGGATGCAAAGATGGTACTGTATTATGTCAATTATCCACCTGTTTCGGGGCCACGGTGCCGGTGGAACAGAGTACACGTGCCCCCACCCCTCCCCCGCCACCACCTTCGGTACTGTGATAATCGTTCAAATCTGCCTTTTTGCATAAAACGAATTACCCTTTGTTTGTTAAAAGTGCCATTTTTAATGTTTAAAAGCTCTTTTGTTAGAACAAGAAAACATTCAAATACTAGAATTGATGGTAAGGAGTGTACAAAGGATCGAAGTAACGTTGTGGCTTGCCCCTCGAATCAAAGTCGTATGTCACACAACCCCCTAGTTTTGATTCCCAGATGTAGGCTACCCCTCTTCCTCCACTTCTGGTCTGGCTTTATAGATGAACATCGTAACAGAATGAGAAAAATATTTCTTACCCATTTCTTTACCCAATAATGTTTACCAATCAAAAATAGAAAGAGTTTAGATGTAATGCGTTCTACAAACGAAACAATATCATGAACTTAGTTTTTGAGTCTTATGTTTTCTTTCTCAGTTCCTAAAACATAAACAGAAGTAGTTCAAAACAGTCACATATTGTAATACAGTTGAACTCCTACATACACACATGTATCCATATAAGCTTCTATAAGATGTCTAAAACACCATGATATAGCTAAACCTTTCTGCTGACGTAAAAGTGAAAAGGATGGGCAAATCTAGATAACTATTTGTAAACCTATACGCATGCGGCAGGATTCTCTAAAACTATATTTTCAGTTGCTCTTACAATTCTGCATGATACTTGGAATTTTTTGATGTTTTAACTTAGGCTGTAATAATAGTAATATGTTTTCAGTGTTGTAAGTTAAAACAGCATTTCTGACATTAGAGTATAGACGTACACCCTGATATAGTTTATTTCAGGTATGTGAACATCTATTTCATGGAGTATTTGTAACATACTTGTCGTACCTTCAATCGGGTTTTAATTGTACAATTTTCTTTTAGCGGGAATAAATACAACATGCACCAACATATATCCACGTGCTATCTAGATTTTCTTGTCCTTTCTCTGCACAGATTGTGATTATTCTATGGGATTAACAGATGGAGATTTAGAGGATGCGGCGATTACCGCCTCTAGTGTCTATAATGTCGAATCATCCCCTAAGGAGGCTCGTATTCAACCTCTCGGAATCCAGAGTATACCAACCGTAGGTTGGAAACCTGGTCCTGGGCAGACGGAATGGATTCAGGTATCCTTGCGAGGATTTATTATACTCTGCTTGTATGTATGTATGTGTGTGTAAGTACGTATGTGTGTGAGGGAGAGAAAGCATACTTACATAAAACAGACGGAATGGATTCAGGTAGCCTGGCGAGGATTTATTATACTCTGTTTGTATGTATGTGTGTGTAAGTACGTATGTGTGTGAGGGAGAGAAAGCATACTTACATAAAACAGACGGAATGGATTCAGGTATCCTGGCGAGGATTTATTATACTCTGTTTGTATGTATGTGTGTGTAAGTACGTATGTGTGTGTGAGGGAGAGAAAGCATACTTACATAAAACAGACGGAATGGATTCAGGTATCCTTGCGAGGATTTATTATACTCTGTTTGTATGTATGTGTGTGTTAGTACGTATGTGTGTGTGAGGGAGAGAAAGCATACTTACATAAAACAGACGGAATGGATTCAGGTAGCTAGCTTACGAGGATTTATTATACTCTGTTTGTATGTATGTGTGTGTAAGTACGTATGTGTGTAAGGGAGAGAAAGCATACTTACATAAAACAGACGGAATGGATTCAGGTAGCCTAACGAGGATTTATTATACTCTGTTTGTATGTATGTGTGTGTAAGTACGTATGTGTGTGTGTGAGGGAGAGAAAGCATACTTACATAAAACAGACGGAATGGATTCAGGTAGCCGAACGAGGATTTATTATACTCTGTTTGTATGTTTGTGTGTGTAAGTACGTATGTGTGTGTGAGGGAGAGAAAGCATACTTACATAAAACAGACGGAATGGATTCAGGTAGCCGAACGAGGATTTATTATACTCTGTTTGTTTGTATGTGTGTGTAAGTACGTATGTGTGTAAGGGAGAGAAAGCATACTTACATAAAACAGACGGAATGGATTCAGGTAGCTAGCTTACGAGGATTTATTATACTCTGTTTGTATGTATGTGTGTGTACGTACGTATGTGTGTAAGGGAGAGAAAGCATACTTACATAAAACAAACGGAATGGATTCAGGTAGCCTAACGAGAATTTATTATACTCTGTTTGTATGTATGTGTGTGTTAGTACGTATGTGTGCAAGGGAGAGAAAGCATACTTACATAAAACAGACGGAATGGATTCAGGTAGCCGAACGAGGATTTATTATACTCTGTTTGTATGTATGTGTGTGCAAGTACGTATGTGTGTAAGGGAGAGAAAGCATACTTACATAAAACAGACGGAATGGATTCAGGTAGCTAGCTTACGGGGACTTATTAAACCCTCTTTGTATGTTTGTGTGTGTAAGTACGTATGTGTGTGAGGGAGAGAAAGCATACTTACATAAAACATTGTATGAAATATCACTGTTTTTAAGTTTATCAGGATTTTAACATGCATGAAAGAACTTAATATCTTCAATTTCCACAAAATATTGGAGGAAGCATAAATAAAAAAAGCCGTGACGGGATTTACAATGCTTCTGACTACAAACGTCAGTATGTTTTGTACTTTTTAAGTTTATATCGATACATTTATCTTCGTCACTTTTTTTTACATTTTGTAATAAACAAGTCATCGAAAAGAGTTACGTTAAGAATTCACATATATCTTTTTTAAATCATGCAGGTTCGATTCCCAGAACTACGAAAAATTAGAGCCGTTACCACACAAGGCTGTTCTCAATCATTTCCAAAGAATTTTCTCTTAACCTACTCCACCAGCACAGATTCAACCAATTGGAAACATTTTAATTATCCAAATACGAATAACCCGTTGGTAAGAAATGTTAGGGTTAACGGACTAACTTCCAATCCACGCATCAATTTGGCTTTTACGATAGCGGAATTGAAACATTGTCCTTCCTTTGCATTTAAATATATATTAATCAATTTATAAGCTAACATCATAGAACTTATGGAATATATATATTTTTTATTACCCTTCTGAAATGCATTAATTGAGAACACATATTTATCAGTCCACAACCAATAGTATTTTGTGTTGAGTTTCTGTGAAATTGTCAATATTACAGTTCCATAACAATGAAGTTTACTAGACTTGACCTGATTCAACTTCTATTTCAAATCATCAGGAAAGGAAATGACAAACACTGGTTTTCAAATTAGTTATGAAAGCTTTCTTGGCAGAACTGTTTGAACGAAAACGATAAGTTAACACTAATTAAGACTGATATGATGACTTGAGCAAGTCTATGGCATCATTGAGCCATATCTGGTTCGTTCACCTGATAATTACAATGTTATCTTCCTGTCATGGGCTTTCCTTTCTTTTTTGGCTACCACACGGTGGTCTTGATCAGATTGCCAGAAAGCTTTCCGACCTAACGCAAATGCAATGAACTGCTTCAGAATCAGACTCTTAGGACAAAGTTCTTGCTTTAAGTAATGACTTGTTGAAATGTTATAGACCGCCAAAAGCAAGTTCTTCTTATCCAAGTTGTATTACTATGCCATTTGGAGTTTTAATAAATTACCCTTTCAGTATGAAAGGCTTATCAATCAAAGTGACTGAACCGTAACTACTACACAGACGTTCACTGCATCACAGCAGAAGCAACGGAAACCAATATACAAATACACGACGTGTATGGCTTCAAGTAGCAGTTTACGATGAATTAGAGAAACTTGTCAATGATAAACGGAGTTGGGTTATCATTCATGGCTTCCAGTTGTTCGTAGCATGAAAACAAATTTATAGAATATCAGAAAAATCGAAGAAATTAAGTTATAGAATATTATTAAGACCCTAATTTTGTTAAAGAGCTCTTAACTTGTACTTAAAGGCAATCTTTTCACTTAAAGGATTTTGTCGCCAATTCTGACGACACCACTTTGATGAGACATAACCTTCCGTATGAATTTCTGGCCCTCCTGGTACGCATCACACCTACAGGTTGGGGAGGAGTTGGACGTTGTTTCAAGTTTGAGCTGGTAGGCTGTGTCCATCAAGGTAAATTTATACTACAATCCCCGGTTGAACTCCTCAATTTCTTTTAATATGAAGGTTTTCTGTATTTTCTTGTGTGTGTGTGTGACATGTGCGTGTGTGTGAATGTGTGTGTGGTATGGTACAATAAAAACAGCAGGGTGATGTTTTGTCACTGTAGACTTACCATGCTGGTCTTACAGTCAAGTGATGAACAATATACTTGTTGTACGAGTGAGCAGACAGTAAATTCACTCAGTGAAGTTTCCACGAAATCTTCATTTCTCCAGGTATTGCGCAAACGAACTTGCTAGTGATGACATGTTTGAACAAAATGATTAATGTTCTGATGTGTGGTATATCCTATTGAAGGGCATCAGATTATGTAGACAGCGGAGTAGAAACAGCCAATCGTCATAATTGGTCTACATATGAAAGAGATATGAATAACGTTCTTAAAACAGCTAAGAAAAATCTTCTTCCATTTGTGAATATGACAGTGTTAGCTAGTACGCCTTCGCACACAAGACTGAATACTTGAGCATATCTGCATATGACACCAATTAACCACTTGTGCCTTGATATAACTTTTTATTCTCCTCTAAGAATGATTTTGTCTTTGATATGTTTTAGATTGCAATGAACAACTGAATATCGGCAGAAATCGAGGCGCTATTCAGGCTCAAGGTGCCCTAACATGTTCACCCCAATCTTTCTCGATCCACGGAGACTCGAGTAGTAACCTCCAAAACACTCCCATTGCATTTCCTGCTACGATACAAGCCTCACTTATGATAACGCTTATCGGCGAGTACACGATAACGGGTATCATCAGTCAAGGTTCCATTAACGATCGCGAATACGGACCAACATGGGCGAATAAATATACCTTACAATATGCCAGAGATGTGAACGACGGTGATTCGCATGGATTCAGAAATTACCTAAAACCTGATGGTTCCATACAGGTTTGTTGATTACTCTCAATTGCGAATAAGTTTACGAACACCATCAATCACACGCAGAGGTGTCGGGAGCTCACGAACGCAGTCAATTATTTTACACCACACATGACGAAAGTCGATCAAAGTCGATCAAAGTCGATTAAGCTAAACACATGAGTACCGCAGAGGTGTCGGGAGCCAGTTCAGACCACGGTACACTTGATGTCACCGGGTTCCATATTTCATTGTTAATTTTCCATTAAGTACCGTATATCATGAAACTGAGAATCACATATTTTTCCCTGCTAACTAACCGGGCCCAGAGGCTAATCTTCCTCCCCGCCACCCCGCCCTCGCCACCACCAGGGATGTATTACTAATCTTCCTCCCCGCCACCCCGCCCTCGCCACCACCAGGGATGTATTACTGCACAGATTTGAAAATAAACTACACCATGGTTATCGAACATTACGCTTCACTATGGAAATTGTTTTATATTAAATGGTCTATGTTGTACCAAGTGTAGTGAAAATTGTGGTTGAACTAGATCATCGAAGCCTTTTGATTCTCTTCCAAAACTCTATCAGTTTCGTAACATCTGTTTATATTTATCTGCAATAGGTGTTTTCAGCTAACTTTGATAGTGTAACCCCAGTCACTAACCATCTGATAAGACCAATCGCTGCTACCAGGCTCCAGGTTACTTATTACAACGATGACGTCATATATCCGAAGGTGCCTTGCATCAGACTTGATTTCTTGGGGTGTGCCGTTTCCGGTAGGTTCTTTTTGCTTTTTATTTTGTTTCGCACTTGTTCCTTTGTAATGTTGATTATTTTATTTGTTATTTCTTCTCTTTTTTCGGGACCGCAACTCAACATACAATGGGAATATTCCTTTATGACTGTAACTTGGGTAGCACTGATCATGTGAGAACGTCATTCAGCAATGTACATGAGTGAATAGTTACGTAATGGGCAGAAAATACGTTGATATTTCCCATCCATCCATCCATCCATCCATCCATCCATCCATCCATCCATCCATCCATCCATCCATCCATCCATCCATCCATCCATCCATCCATCCATCCATCCATCCATCCATCCATCCATCCATCCATCCATCCATCCATCCATCCATCCATCCATCCATCCATCCATCCATCCATCCATCCATCCATCCATCCATCCATCCATCCATCCATCCATCCATCCATCCATCCATCCATCCATCCATCCATCCATCCATCCATCCATCCATCCATCCATCCATCCATCCATCCATCCATCCATCCATCCATCCATCCATCCATCCATCCATCCATCCATCCATCCATCCATCCATCCATCCATCCATCCATCCATCCATCCATCCATCCATCCATCCATCCATCCATCCATCCATCCATCCATCCATCCATCCATCCATCCATCCATCCATCCATCCATCCATCCATCCATCCATCCATCCATCCATCCATCCATCCATCCATCCATCCATCCATCCATCCATCCATCCATCCATCCATCCATCCATCCATCCATCCATCCATCCATCCATCCATCCATCCATCCATCCATCCATCCATCCATCCATCCATCCATCCATCCATCCATCCATCCATCCATCCATCCATCCATCCATCCATCCATCCATCCATCCATCCATCCATCCATCCATCCATCCATCCATCCATCCATCCATCCATCCATCCATCCATCCATCCATCCATCCATCCATCTATCTATCTAATATATCTATCTATCTATCTAATATATATATATATATATATATATATATATATGTATATGTATATATATATAGATATAGATATAGATATAGATATATATATATATAAGAAACCCCAGCCCCCACCGGGATATATATCTATATACATGTTCCTGCTTTCTTTTCTTTTCTCTTTCAGAATATGGACATATCTGTGGTTCTTCGGCGGTTGAAGTTGGTGGGTATTGTATGGCCACGATAGCAAATTCAGATCCGGGTTCCTGCTCTTCAGTGTTTCACGCCACCAGTTACCCAGCAATCGTAAAATCGTCTTCCTTTAGTTCACTGATTAGTGACGTTTTGAAGTCTATTAGTCCACCTGGGTACGATACGTTCCACATTGGACTGAGACAGAAACAGGACTGGACTGGAGAAGGATCGTTGTACGAATGGGTTGACGGAACTCCTCTTCTTTATAATCAGTTTAATCCATCGTACATTCCGCACGATGAGCAAAATACATGCCCTTCAATAAGCATTCATGACAGAACATACTGGGAGACACCTGCTTGCAATACACCTAGACAAGTCGTTGGAACGTTGTGTCAGTTTGGTGGGTAACTCAATATAGTTTGTTGCTGTCAACATTGACTTGATAAAACAAAGTTCTTAAAGTCAATGTGAATGAACATAAATCGAATTGACACAGTTTTATTTTATTTAACGGTACCTTCTGCAGTTAGAGGAAGGAATTTTAACTTCTGAGAGCATATCAGAGGCCCTGTTATATCTAAAAAATGATTTGCTCACATTTGAGTTTTAAGAATATGTATCGCATCTTTTAAAGACAATAAAGCATTTATTTCTCAGTTAATGAATTTAGCAACATTGTAAGGGACCTAGAACCTGGGAATATCCCCCGCTTTCAAATGCGGTACTATAGAATAGGATTATGTTTCTGCGTCCACACACTTTGCTAGAAGAGATCCACTCTATGGCGTTGCTGGATGATACAACTGATTTCATTTGATTTCATTTGGAGAGGGGGGGGGGGGGGTGAGGGTTCAAAAATATGATTCAATATCACAGATGAAATACAAAGATCATATACTTCTGATTTGCCTGCTCATTTAAAACTTATGAACACAAAGATTGTCGCGGACGTGAGTCGTTGGAATTGTCAAATATGAACCGCATCGCTTTTATCGGTCTTTCCTCACAGCTTAAAGTTTGTAGTTACGTTTTCCTTATACGCATTATGGTTCTGTCTCAGTGGGTATCTTATTAATTTACATTATCTTCCGTTTCAGCACCATGTCTTTTGTAGTATTAATACGTTTATATTTATCGTTCTCTTGGGCATAATGATTACTTTTACTTTCTTATTTCCAGTGTTTTTTTCTTCTTTGTTTTTCTTTCTTCGGTTGGTATGTCAATTATTAAGCACCTCTAGCTTTTCCGCATCATTGTAAGGCGTTATAACATATGACAGATATTGATGTTTAAACAACTTCAACAGATATTTTACGCACAAACGACAGTTGTATTTTTACAATACAACTGAACCCAGGTGACGATAACTGTGATTTTTGCATGATTGGTGCTCTTGTATATTTCTCGGTCTTTTAATTGCTCTAATCTATTGCAGACTTGGACGAGTGCGCTCAATCGACCTCAGGATGTTCTCACGGATGTCTGAATTATCCAGGGGGATTCACCTGTCAGTGTTCTCGTGGGATGTATCTCGATTCAGAGAATATCAAAGAATGCAAACGTAGGATTCTTTATCAATATTTTTTTCTCAAACGGTTATAAGATTTGATTCATAAAGTTGCTTGTATGATTAGTTCTCTTGTTGATGAATAACGTGGCAGGCGTGTAACTATCACATCTAATCATGAGATCAATGTATAACTTAGCCTCTGGCAAACAAAGACCTACAGAGGGAGGTGAAGACGCGCCTTTCTTCTAGCCAAGCCATGATGAACGAAGTTGTTACAATAAGCCATGGTAAGAACACAACTTAACCCTATATGCCATTTCGAATATATACCAATTGTATGAACTAACTGCCTTTATCATTGCAGCTCTATGTAATTTCAGAGACATGGAATCTCTCCTTGAGGTCTTTCCCGATAGTTGCTTTAAATTCCACACGACTGTTGCAACCTATGACAACGCAGTAGAGACCTGTAATCAAACCAATGGATCTCTGGTTGGACCGCATCACTATTTTAATCTTGTTTCAAAGGAATGGGTAGGCATCTTTACATGTTTTTCGACGTTGGAATATTTATTGCTCACTATTCCGTTGTACCGAAGAAATATAATGTTACAGCTGTTTGGTGTGTCACAACATATGGGGTCAGCTTGATATACTGTACATAATTCGTATAGACTGGTGATAAATAATTATAAATAGCTGTAAATATATTAATGTACATGCTGGTACAGCTGGGTAACACTAATTTGGCCCCATGAAGACATTACGTAATATGTATTCTTTTGAACAGGTAAACAAACATATTTACAGGCAAACATTCATAAAAGAATGAATGAAAAAAAGTTTACGTTCAGGTTATTAATCATGTTATGCATCTTTAAGGCTTCAGTTTAAATTAAATATAACTTATATATTCTTTGTACATTGACTTTTGAAATTAATTACATTATCAGGAACCAAGGAACTCTCCACCATCATTTATATGGCGACAAGGCACCCCATACAAGCCTCACACAGATGGTCCTCTCTTATGTAACGTTGGTTTACTTAACACAGCGCCCCCTCCTGAACCTAGGATTCTTCTTAGCGTACGTCCTTGTGATCACCAATATCAATTCATTTGTGTTTATGGTGAGTTATGGGCAGTCTGGGAAGATAAGTGAACATGGCTGGAAATCTCTTTAGTGGGCCCGTCTCGATGTCTTTGGGACCAAGTGTAGCTAAGCATACATGGTTCTATATTTCAAGGGGCATATACAGAAGCTTCGAGCGCCAGGTCCGGTCCGGGGACAATTATGTCGCAGGGATTCCCCTTTTGCGTCCATCCTGAAAATAAGAATACAAAATTCTTTACCCCATGTTTTCCAGAGTCCTCCCCACCCCCTCATATATTCCCTGGCCTCCTAGATAACTTTTTACTCCTGGGTTGGAACCCATTGGCCCTCCGACACTCTCGTCAGGCCATGTAGGATCTACGGTAGGGGAGGTTTGGCTGTGTTGGTATTTGGGGAAGGTGGGGCTGGATCCACTCCTGAAAAACAGTTCAAACGATCAATACTGCGTAGCAGCGTCTTCAAATGATTAACTTATTTAAATATTGAGGGAGAAAAAAAAGTTTGTCAAAAATGAATGAGTTTTTATTTGAGTAAACTTGGAATAACTTAAGTGTGAAGTTTTAACAAATTTTGGAGTTGGCCAACTCCACTTATTATTGTGTTAAGCCATAGTAGCAAAGACTTCAGATACGACTTATTTTGTGTCTATTTTCAATAATTTCCAGATGCTCCCTTCAGGTACGTTTTGGAACCATCTGAACATAACCAAACGACAGCCCTAAAAACTGAAGCTTCCTACATCTCGTGGGTAGGCATCCCACCCTGGTTTGATCAACTAAAGACTGCTTTTCTGGATATACTTGTAACAAATGGATTAAGTATTAAGTAAGTTCACATATGTTTGAGAGCAAATTAGATTGCAACAATGCATGTATGCATGAGATCATGCAATCTTAATTATGTAGAAGGCTACACTGAGAATCAATTCAACAAAGTGAAACGTCCTTAAATATCGTTAAGAACTTCTTGGAATGCATTGGTAAACCATATGTATGTGTGTTTGCTTTCTTCAAGCTAACCACAGCCCCCACTCCCCTCCCTCGAGCTGCTCCCTCTCATCATCCCTGACAATAAATGTTAACATATTTATATCTATGTCTGTTTGCTTTTGTCGGGCTCACCCCCACCCCTCCACCCCACTCCCCTCCCCTCCCCGAGCAGCTCTCTCTCATCAGCCCTGATAATAAATGTTTACATAATTATATATGTGACTGATTGCTTTCTTCAGGCTAACCACACCCCCCACTCCCCTCCCTCGAGCTGCTCCCTCTCATCATCCCTGACAATAAATGTTAACATAATTATTTGTATTTCTGTTTGCTTTCGTCGGGCTGCCCCCCCCCATCCCACTTCCCGCCCCGAGCTGCTCCCTCATCATCCCTGACGATAAATGTTAACATAATTATATCTATGTCTGTTTGCTTTTGTCGGGCTCACCCCCACCCCTCCACCCCATCCCCTCTCCGAGCAGCTCTCTCTCATCAGCCCTGATAATAAATGTTTACATAATTATATGTGTGACTGATTGCTTTCTTCAGGCTAACCACACCCCCCACTCCCCTACCTCGAGCTGCTCCCTTTCATCATCCCTGACAATAAATGTTAACATAAATATTTGTATTTCTGTTTGCTTTCGTCGGGCTGCCCCCCCCCATCCCACTTCCCGCCCGAGCTGCTCCCTCATCATCCCTGACGATAAATGTTAACATAATTATATCTATGTCTGTTTGCTTTTGTCGGGCTCACCCCCACCCCTCCACCCCACTCCCCTCCCCGAGCAGCTCTCTCTCATCAGCCCTGATAATAAATGTTTGCATAATTATATGTGTGACTGATTGCTTTCTTCAGGCTAACCACACCCCCCACTCCCCTCCCTCGAGCTGCTCCCTCTCATCATCCCTGACAATAAATGTTAACATAATTATTTGTATTTCTGTTTGCTTTCGTCGGGCTGCCCCCCCATCCCACTCCCCGCCCCGAGCTGCTCCCTCATCATCCCTGACGATAAATGTTAACATAATTATATCTATGTCTGTTTTCTTTCGTCAGGTTTAAAATGCTCAGTGTTAACCTTCGAGTCAATGGACAGGATACATGTTTGGATAAACTCCTGATAACGGAACATTTAAGGAGCGTTAATGACACCTATCATCGACCGCTTTGTGGAAATTTACCAGAATTTGATGTATTAACTAAAACGAACCATGTTGGTATATCTTTACAGATTGGACGACTAACAGAATGGAATACAGAATTATCTGTGAAGTTTTATTATGATGCTCACGGTATGTGCATGTGTGTTTTATAAAGCCTGACTAAAGTGTTTACTCCAATAGAAAACAGGGACAGTACAAGGATTTACTCCAATAGAAAACAGGGACAGTACAAGGATTTTAAAAGGGAGGGGTGTAGACCTGAAGTCGTTACAGCTGACTCGCTGGGTCTGGACGACCTGCCCCAGGTAAAAAAAAAAAAGCTTAGACGTAGAACGGTGTATTACGAGGCATAGTTAGGTTATAAATTAGGTCTGTATAATTAGGTACACAAGCTCGGTTATGCTAATAACTACTTACATTTTTGTATATGTGTGTGCGTGTGTGTGTGTGTGTGGAGTTGAAAAGGGATGGGAGTGTACTTGACGGTGGAAGAGCCCATATTTTCACAATCCCGTTCCCCTCCCCATCCGGTCTCCTCCCTCCCCAACCCGGTCCCCGGTCTCCGGTCCCCGGTCTCCGGTCTACGGTCCCCGGTCTCCGGTCCCCGGTCTCCGGTCCCCGGTCCCCGGTCTCCGGTCTCCGGTCTCCGGTCTCCGGTCCCCGGTCTCCGGTCTCCGGTCTCCGGTCCCCGGTCCCGGTAACTTACCTTTGAATTACGAGATAACTTTTCTTTAGTTTGAGCAGTCGTAATATGTGGAAATGGTAACATTTCAGGGTTTTTCTCGCTAATATTGGGACAGCATTTCCTCATGAAAGGAGGCTTTTATCATGTTTTGAAGTGAAGGGCGTATTCTGCACCCCCACCTTAACTGTCCAGAAGAAACATATCCTTCACGGTTTCGTCGCTAACCATACGTTTGCGAATTTATTACTGTATGAAACTTTTCTTTGTGTTTCATTGGAAAAAGATTGCTCCCTCACTGAATGTGACTACACATGCCCAACGGAAGATTCACCAATTACAGAGAGCAACGGCGTTTTAATGTCATGGCGACATCCACGGATCCTACCGCCAGCATACTCATGCCGTTGGACTATAATTTCGAAACCAAATGTATATGTCAGACTAGATTTCTTCACTGTAAGTGTTGAGGCGCACTATCCCATTAAAGTATTTGCGAGACGCCTAAATGGATCACAGCTTAACGAGAATTCTTACGTTACCGTGACGTCACCAGTATGGATCATGTCCGAAACTACCAAAGTGATTATCACGTACGAAACGGGACTCATGCACAAAGCTAATGGCTTTAGAGTTCATCACGGACCAACGGCAGGTAATTTTTTGCACCCATTGAGTCCCGAGTGTGTACCATCAGACCTGACAAGGGAAGGGACCGGGCCTGGGGTGAATTAGAAGTACCGTGAAAATGTGGAGGTGCCCAGGGAAATGAATTAAAAAGAATAATGTTATTCTCATTTTCATAATACTTGAAGAAAGCATGGAAAGTGCAACTCAAGTGAGATTCGTGACATGATTGCCGCTAGGCCCGTGTCCCTGGGCCCCTTCTTTTTCTCGACGCCTCGGCTTGTATTGGTCCATTCTGATCTCTCAAAACTATCCTGTTTGCCTAAAAATACAAGATCATTTCAAATTGCAGTTCAGTGAGAACAGAATAATGTATATTTCAACTTTAACGCAAAACCTTTGTCATACCGAGTTCAAGGTACAGTGTTCGTTATTCTATGGTGGTACTCGTAACACACATTGTTCCAATAGCGTATAGCGTATAAAGCTTATATTATTATTATTATTATTATTATTATTATTATTATTATTATTATTATTCGAGCTTCATGAATATTGACATTGCTAACGAAAGTTATTTGTCATTTAGGTGCAGTCGAGGCCCCCGGATGTGAGTTCCTACCAAAAGATGTAAAGAGTTCTTGCCCAAAGACCGAATGCAACCAGCCAAAAGCTTATCTTGCGAGTCCAAACTTCCCGAATTTGTACTCGTTAAATGAATGCCAATACGTCATAACTACGTCACCAGGTTCATATGTGTGGTTTCTACCAAGAGAAGTTTATTTTGAAGGTGATGCTAGCTGCATAGGGAAACTTGAATTATGGGATTCTCGTGTTGTTTACGTTATCTGTTCTAGGACAAATTTCCAACCTCTCTCAGCAAAGGGAAATGTTCTCACCGTTGCTTACAAACCAAGTAGCTTTCCTGGCAAATTTTACGGAATTTATGAAGAGCGTTACTTTGAAACACCTAACTATGACCATATCACTGAAAAGGATCTAGGTTAGTGATTTAAATGTTAACTTTTCCGTAAGAAAAAGAACACGATATGTTTAAAATAGTAACTTACTGTGCATAACTGTTATAAATGAAATGTTAGATATCAATTTCTTGTTAAAGAGAATATCTGTATAAAACTACGTTAGAAGGAAAGACCTATAAATGCTACAAATAGCATGACTTTCAAATATGGGTCCTAAGCATTTTAATGATATGCATATTCTTCGTTCGTTTCAGCGAAACAATTGATATTGTCAAATCTAGACTTACAATTCATCTGTTTGATTCCGTTTTGCATATTTTGTTCATGTTACTATTTTGTGTTGTATGTTATTGTTATTTTTCTTTTCTTTCTGTTTTTTACTTTAATGTTTTCAATTTAAGATCTTTAGACTTCCATTTATATTATATTTTTCTGTTTGTTGTCTGCTTTGCCCATTTGAATTTTGAGTGATTGAGGAGTCCTAAACCTTTCACCATATATATGGAATATCTTTAGTCTGTAGCATCTGCTTATAGAGTGGTACCAACATGTATCAATCCTCCATTATATATTAAGGGTTCTATTAGACAGATCCCAACGGCATCTCTAGAAATTTAAGAAAGGAGGTATTTAACTCGGGTCGATCGATGAAGCAGATTCTCCGTATCTAGTGGGAAGGGGATATAGGCCTATCCTTCATCAGAGAAAAATATCAGGCCGCGAAAGGTGCATTCTGTGGGATTTTTAGACTAGTAGTTTGCTAGGTTGCAAAAGAGAGGGCTGTAACCATGTTCCTTGCATCCGCATGCTGGTAAATATAGGATCTTTTCACTTTTGACTAGACTTCACGTGTCCACCCAACTGGCGTCTTTTCAATGGTCGTTGTTTCTTCGTCGCAAACCATCCTGAAAATCTTCGTTGGAACGAAGCTCTGTTGGAGTGCAGATCTATTGGTAATGCCAGCTCGGAATTAGCGTCGATAAGAAACACGGCTGAAATGAACTTTGTTCAAGGTTTGCTGGTCAAAGACGAATTAGGTTCCACTATATATTATATCGGTAAGCACTGTTTGTTTCAAATTTGTTGTGGTTTGATTACGTCAGGTTCTAACGCGTTTGGTAGTTTTCAGTTTAATGTAAAATGTTAAATTATCGAGAGGCGCGATATGGACCTCCCCTTTTCAATTCCCCATGTACGTCTTCAACAGTATATATATATATATATATATATATATATATATATATATATATATATATATATATATATATATATATATATATATATATATATATATATATATATATATATATATATATATATATATATATATATATATATATATATATATATATATATATATATATATATATATATATATATATATATATATATATATATATATATAATCATTTGTGATTCCTAAAGCCGGATCTCGAAAGAGATACTTTGAACAGACTTTATGTTAATGGAATGGAATATATACATATATATATGTATATGTATATATGTATATGTATATATATATAAATATCTATATATATATTATGTATATATATATATTTATAATATATTTGAAAATATATAATAATAATATATATATATATATATATATAATATTTTTGCAAGGTCTCACTATGAATTTACAAAGCAGTGCTGCACGATATGAATGGGTGGACGGACTTCCTGTCAGTTACACAGACTGGTATATTTCACCATTGTGAGTATATCCAACTGTTATAGTTTCTGATGCTCTGGCAATCATAAGGAGAGCAAACTGTGTCATAAATATCGACAATTAAAATGAAATGTCAAGTGTTATATGAGAAATGTCGACATATGTGTTGTATTTGTATTTGCGTTTTTTATTTTTTTTTTTTCATAAATATTTAATATATAATTACATATACAAACATGTATATACATATAACATATAAACATATATCCAGGACACTAGTGAACCATTGCAATGCTTACCGAGGTTACCTTATCGAGGACCAAAGTAAAAGAGAAACGATACATGAAGTGAAACGATTTGCTCGGATTGAAAATAAAATGACTTGTAAAAGAAAAACAAAATAACTTCATCAGAATATTTAGCAATAAGAAATGCCTTTAATTTCGCATTAAGAATGGTAGACGAATTGGGAGTTTCTAATTTCATTTCATTTCGTTTCCAGAGTTTATTGCAGCAGTTTACCATGTCTATAGAACTGCACCTGGGGGCCGAGACAGGTTTATTAATTCCTATAGTGCATTTGGATAATAGTGAATCTAGTAGGCTTGAGAATTTCACTAACACCAGTATATGGAGAATGTTGTTAATGTACTTGTTGAAGTTAAACCACACATCTTGAGGTATGAATATCAGTAACTCTAAGGACACCAATGCTACTGCATATGTAGATACTTTTTAAGAAAAAGTCGCCCAGGAAAGAACCTGGGCACGAAAACCAAACTACCAAACGACTGATCCGCTCTCAGCCCCAGTCCCCTTGCATCGGGACTGTGACTGTGTGATCATCGTCAGGTGTGTATCACCATTCCCTAAGGGAACAGATACTACACATGATCTTAGCCAAAAGGCCGAGAAGCGATGCATATATGTAGATCATTGGTAGCGTGATGTTCGAAGATTATAACTGTTAGAATTCTGTATTGTAGCGCCTGTCAATGCTTAAGAATGAGATCCCAATCCCATAACAGATCTGGAATAGACAAAAGGGTATAGGTGGAAGTGAGGCTCTAAGACAATCAGATACATTCCTGCATATTTATAAGGTTATTGTAAAGGTCATCAATGTGTTGTTTAAAGTGATTGACTTTCGTCTATAAAAAATACCCAAGTACTTCACACAGACTGTCTTGGAGACTTAATGCCAAGTACTTCACACAGACTGTCTTGGAGACCTAATGCCAAGTACTTTACACAGACTGTCTTGGAGACTTAATGCCAAGTACTTCACACAGACTGTCTTGGAGACCTAATGCCAAGTACTTCACACAGACTGTCTTGGAGACTTAATGCCAAGTACTTTACACAGACTGTCTTGGAGACCTAATGCCAAGTACTTTACACAGACTGTCTTGGAGACTTAATGCCAAGTACTTCACACAGACTGTCTTGGAGACCTAATGCCAAGTACTTTACACAGACTGTCTTGGAGACCTAATGCCAAGTACTTCACACAGACTGTCTTGGAGACTTAATGCCAAGTACTTTACACAGACTGTCTTGGAAACCTAATGCCAAGTACTTTACACAGACTGTCTTGGAGACTTAATGCCAAGTACTTCACACAGACTGTCTTGGAGACCTAATGCCAAGTACTTTACACAGACTGTCTTGGAGACCTAATGCCAAGTACTTCACACAGACTGTCTTGGAGACCTAATGCCAAGTACTTTACACAGACTGTCTTGGAGACTTAATGCCAAGTACTTTACACAGACTGTCTTGGAGACCTAATGCCAAGTACTTTACACAGACTGTCTTGGAGACCTAATGCCAGGTACTTCACACAGACTGTCTTGGAGACCTAATGCCAAGTACTTTACACAGACTGTCTTGGAGACTTAATGCCAAGTACTTCACACAGACTGTCTTGGAGACCTAATGCCAAGTACTTCACACAGACTGTCTTGGAGACTTAATGCCAAGTACTTTACACAGACTGTCTTGGAGACTTAATGCCAAGTACTTTACACAGACTGTCTTGGAGACTTAATGCCAAGTACTTCACACAGACTGTCTTGGAGACCTAATGCCAAGTACTTCACACAGACTGTCTTGGAGACCTAATGCCAAGTACTTTACACAGACTGTCTTGGAGACCTAATGCCAAGTACTTTACACAGACTGTCTTGGAGACCTAATGCCAAGTACTTTACACAGACTGTCTTGGAGACCTAATGCCAAGTACTTCACACAGACTGTCTTGGAGACTTAATGCCAAGTACTTTACACAGACTGTCTTGGAGACCTAATGCCAAGTACTTTACACAGACTGTCTTGGAGACCTAATGCCAAGTACTTCACACAGACTGTCTTGGAGACCTAATGCCAAGTACTTCACACAGACTGTCTTGGAGACTTAATGCCAAGTACTTTACACAGACTGTCTTGGAGACTTAATGCCAAGTACTTCACACAGACTGTCTTGGAGACCTAATGCCAAGTACTTCACACAGACTGTCTTGGAGACTTAATGCCAAGTACTTCACACAGACTGTCTTGGAGACCTAATGCCAAGTACTTCACACAGACTGTCTTGGAGACCTAATGCCAAGTACTTCACACAGACTGTCTTGGAGACCTAATGCCAAGTACTTTACACAGACTGTCTTGGAGACCTAATGCCAGGTACTTCACACAGACTGTCTTGGAGACCTAATGCCAAGTACTTTACACAGACTGTCTTGGAGACCTAATGCCAAGTACTTTACACAGACTGTCTTGGAGACTTAATGCCAAGTACTTCACACAGACTGTCTTGGAGACCTAATGCCAAGTACTTCACACAGACTGTCTTGGAGACTTAATGCCAAGTACTTTACACAGACTGTCTTGAAGACCTAATGCCAAGTACTTTACACAGACTGTCTTGGAGACTTAATGCCAAGTACTTCACACAGACTGTCTTGGAGACCTAATGCCAAGTACTTTACACAGACTGTCTTGGAGACCTAATGCCAAGTACTTCACACAGACTGTCTTGGAGACCTAATGCCAAGTACTTTACACAGACTGTCTTGGAGACTTAATGCCAAGTACTTTACACAGACTGTCTTGGAGACCTAATGCCAAGTACTTCACACAGACTGTCTTGGAGACCTAATGCCAGGTACTTCACACAGACTGTCTTGGAGACCTAATGCCAAGTACTTTACACAGACTGTCTTGGAGACTTAATGCCAAGTACTTTACACAGACTGTCTTGGAGACCTAATGCCAAGTACTTTACACAGACTGTCTTGGAGACCTAATGCCAAGTACTTCACACAGACTGTCTTGGAGACTTAATGCCAAGTACTTCACACAGACTGTCTTGGAGACTTAATGCCAAGTACTTTACACAGACTGTCTTGGAGACTTAATGCCAAGTACTTCACACAGACTGTCTTGGAGACCTAATGCCAAGTACTTCACACAGACTGTCTTGGAGACTTAATGCCAAGTACTTCACACAGACTGTCTTGGAGACCTAATGCCAAGTACTTCACACAGACTGTCTTGGAGACTTAATGCCAAGTACTTTACACAGACTGTCTTGGAGACCTAATGCCAAGTACTTTACACAGACTGTCTTGGAGACCTAATGCCAAGTACTTCACACAGACTGTCTTGGAGACTTAATGCCAAGTACTTCACACAGACTGTCTTGGAGACTTAATGCCAAGTACTTTACACAGACTGTCTTGGAGACCTAATGCCAAGTACTTTACACAGACTGTCTTGGAGACCTAATGCCAAGTACTTTACACAGACTGTCTTGGAGACCTAATGCCAAGTACTTTACACAGACTGTCTTGGAGACCTAATGCCAAGTACTTTACACAAACTGTCTTGGAGACCTAATGCCAAGTACTTTACACAGACTGTCTTGGAGACTTAATGCCAAGTACTTTACACAGACTGTCTTTGAGACCTAATGCCAAGTACTTTACACAGACTGTCTTGGAGACCTAATGCCAAGTACTTCACACAAACTGTCTTGGAGACCTAATGCCAAGTACTTTACACAGACTGTCTTGGAGACCTAATGCCAGGTACTTCACACAAACTGTCTTGGAGTCCTAATGCCAAGTACTATACACAGACTGTCTTGGAGACCTAATGCCAAGTACTTTACACAGATTGTCTTGGAGACCTAATGCCAAGTACTTTACACAAACTGTCTTGGAGACTTAATGCCATTTAATGTAAAGAAATGGGATAAGAATGATCACCACTCTCTTTGCAGTTAACAAATTGTGTTATTAGTTTGACCAAGATGCAAGATGACTTTTGTTATTTTTCAGGTTCCTTAAAACACTTTGACCCTCCCGAGTTTTAAACAATTAACATCATGACAAACACATTCGTAGCATCGTTAAATTTAGTCTCATTGGAAAATAACATTTTCAATATCAATAACGACAATTAAGAAAAGCAAATGTATTATTACAGATCAACGAGAGACGCCATTGATAATGCTATCCTCTCTTAGAAAAGGCACCATTCACATACATGCAGTGTTTGACAAGTATAGCTGGACATACCATTGTTTGCTTAACCCTATCACGAATGCCGTAGCTACTAAGCTTAGTGAGGATAGGTTGATCGACAGAATCGAACGCCCTGAGGCTCGAAGATCTAGGAACATACCAAGAACGTTTTCACCTTTGTCTAAGAATGCACGAATCCAATGAACGATCTGAATCAGAGCAATGACTAGTGTCATGTATAGTTTGATCAGGAAGTTGTTATGCAACTCCCTGGTTTGACAAGTTCTGTATGTGCTTGCCATACAATCATATTTGCATGCCGAAGACCATGTGAAAATAGCCAGCAACCGAATACAGGTTAACTCAAGCGTCCGTATTTGAAGTGCTAGTTTTTAAGATAGAATTTCACTATATATAGACCACCTAAGTATTTACGGTTAAAAGACAAATACACTAATGTGAATTTTTTTGCATAGTGGTTGTGCTGTGCGCACTGTATGTAGTATGTTTACATCGTGATGCGATAACATTGTACAGTGGGTTATAATTATAGTTATAATTTGTGACTTTTGAATAGAATTCCTAAAACTGTCTGAAACGGCCAGATACCGGACGGCTGAGGATATGCAGGACTTCCGGTTGTCGATACCCAACGATTTTTTCACTGTCACCGTGACGACGCTCAATGAAGCTGAACAAGGTGGTTGTATGTTTTAGCCCATTTATTCACACGCGTGGTTTGAACAAGACCACGGTGAAAACTAGAAAGTAAAGATATCCAAACATCAATATACAAACATTGGTGAAATAAACACATTAATTGAACAAATCAATAATAACATAATAATAACATAATAATAACATAATAATGCATTATATTTCTTCTTATAAAACAATGCACACAAAGGAAGAAGTATAGCAAATAACATTTGGTAACATGAAACAAGACATAGAGAAAGACTGGCGACAATTACATTCTTTATAATTAACTTACAATCATTACCGGGCAAAACCAACAGCACGACAAACTGCGGTGTACAGGGGTTTACAGGGATTAACGGCGGCTTTCTGGGGTTAACGGCGGCTTTCTGGGGTTAACGGCGGCTTTCTGGAGAATGTACAGAACACCAACAAAGTAATAACCTCTGGCGATATATTCTACGCCAGATATCTTACAAATAAGCAAACAACGAATACACAGTAAAAAGGCAATAATAAATAACAGGCACGAGCATGCAGCAACATCACATTAAAGGCAAATATCTATAATGCGATATTAAAAGAGATATACAATTACAATATCAAGCCCCTTAATACTTATATAAAACAATTAGAATACTTACATACTAAGGAACAGTGCTACAGGAACACATGCGACGCCTCTCTGAGCCAGGAGAGGAATGAAGCATGTGCACTACAAAATACGCAAGTATACATCGATTACGTAATTGTGCATCGATTACATAAGTATGCAAATCGAGGTGGATATGAAAGGCAACTAGTAAATGGGCAGTATTGACCTCTGCCCGACCTCGACCAAGCGAGCGGAAATTTCCATTTGGTCACGCTAAGCAAATAGCACACATCGGCAACGATGACATACTATTCTTTGGCAATGTTGACAATTATCAAATGTCGGTCAAGATGCGATATAATTCTGATATCTCTTTGTGCTGGCTTGTGGTACGAGTGCTGGGCAGGTTGAGTACAAGTATAAGTAGAATTCCCGTTGGTGTGAGTACGAGAGTACACGGCTCTAAGTGTGAGCGTCGTACACGTATAATCTTCCATTGGTATCTCTTTCAAAGAAAAAGAAAACAATTCCCCCAAGTACGAATACAAATCTGCGACTACGAGTGGACGTGCAAGTATAACGTATTACTAGTTACGAGTACAATAGTCTACAGTGTGAGTACGAGTAAGGACCCCGCATTACAAGTCATGCAATGTTATGACTTAAAGGATAAGGTACAAGCAAAACTGAATGTTACGGAAGCTTCGTTTGAAAGGGTTCATTGACAGACGCGGTACTATATCAGGTGCGTATCCAGGGGGGGGGCGTTGGGGGCGCGCGCCCCCCGGGTAAGGAAAAGAGGAGAGAAAAAAAGAGAAGAAAAAAGGAAAAAGGAGGGGAAAAAAGAAAAGGAGGAGACGAAGGAAGGGAAAAGAAAAAGAAAAAAGAGAGAAAAAGGAGGGAGTAGAAGATAGCCAAGACCTCGGGAAGAGAAAGATCCCTATTATATACACAGGGTAGCCAGTGACAGATCAAGGATTACGGAGGGGGTGTGCGCCTCACCCCACCCCTTACCCCGACAACTCCATTTTTGACGTTTCCGTTTTTCCTCTCTCACTAATGTTCTTGAACTCGACCGAGTCGTCGGGGAACATAACGCATTTCGGGAAGGGGGCGACCGCCCCCCCCCCCCCAAGCAAACTTTCTTTATGACATCGCTAGTAATTTCAAAATAGACAATGCTTAGATGCAACTTACAAGGCCTGGGAAGTGTCATTTCCAGCGATCTGGGAGGCATTTTCGGCCAAAATTTTTCTTGTACGCTTCGCGCCAACTCATGGTGGCGCTTCGCTTAGATAGTTTGCCTACAGGCTTCGCCCTCCCTTGGCAATTACTCGCTACACGCCTGTTCGAATTTGTAAAGCAAAGAGCAGATATAACATCATATCAATGAGCATTGAAATGCATGTTCCACGTTGAACAGCCTCAAAAACTGTCAATGTGTGTAGTCAAAGGCGTAGGAGCCAGATTGGATTTGGGGGCTGTAATGACTTGCCCGAAAAAAAGCCAAAATTTTTCGCGCGCGAGCCGCGCATTCAACATGTCGATGCCAATATCATATAGGCAAGATCGGTCATTACATTGTATGGCATCGTGTACCTTACGGTCCGTGAAAGTTGCACAGTATACCGCCGACATGTCTTCTGTAGATGGAGAAAAACCATACAGATCCATTTATGTCAAAACTCTCTTTTACAGTAGTAATGTCGGCCAAGCTTACAACTTTATTTAAATTACCAAGGAGATCATTTTAAGCTATTCATTGCTATTTATTTTTCTTTCAGTAGGTGCCCAAAAAAATGGGAAAACAATTGGGGGGGCTGCAGCCCCCGCCTCCTACGGGACCTACGCCTATGAGTGAAGAGTTCGGTTTCGATATACCTGATATCGGAAATATCTGCTATTTTTCTGTTCCTTCTACAAAAGCAATGATCCATAGGACATGCAATGAGGTCGAACATGATGTGTGACTGGTGACAATCTTCAAAACGGTTATGGATGGAAAAAACTTTTGGGAAATACTTGGTTCTCAGGCAAAAGTGTACATCTGGTTGCTCATTTTCAAGCCCGAGAAGTGCCATTTCCGGTGATCTGGGGGGTATCAAAACCAGAAATTTTCTTGTACGCTCCGCGCCAACCGATGGTGGCGCTCCGCTTAGATAGTAATTCGCGCCCCCCGGGTTAGAAAATCC
Organism: Apostichopus japonicus; assembly: GCF_037975245.1. Lineage (NCBI taxonomy): Eukaryota > Metazoa > Echinodermata > Holothuroidea > Aspidochirotida > Stichopodidae > Apostichopus > Apostichopus japonicus. Next base: position 21,211,708 of record NC_092581.1, read on the forward strand.
TGGATACGCGCCTGTATATTATTGATATAATAAATACATTTGATGACTTATAACAATTTATCTATTTTACAGCGTCTTCTCTGATAAACAACCAGATGGTGGGACGGCTGAGGCGTGCACGGCGATCGATATACGGGACTTCACAAGTACTAAGAATTGGGTGGATGTCCCCTGCGCTGATCCGCTAACGGACAACTATATCTGTGCCCAACAAGCAGAATTCAAAGGTACGTAGTACAACAACCTGGTAAGCATACAATATACGCTTTTATTATGTCAAAACAATCTCATTTCATTTTCATTTGAGTCAGATGCCATGTATTTATCTAATACACTAGGCACCATTTTATATATCTTAATATAGCTTTAACAGAATGGTGGCGTCATGTATTATCTATGGATATAGCTATAACAGAATGGCGATATATATGTATATACAACTACTAGTGTTCCACTAGTCTCAACATATATATATATATATATATATATATATATATATATGCCTAAAATATATATATATATATATGCGCTAAAATGAGTATAACTGACTCAATGTAATTACCGTTATATTTGATTAACTACTGATTGAGGCAGACGAGGTAGTCAGATACATAATATCATGTTATTTGATAGTTGTTTATAGCTGTTATTATTTATATCTATCTATTTGTAGGATCTGACGAGGTGTCCAGACCAGCGATAACATTCCATGCAGAAGGTGAATGGTGACGTCATAATTGTCTGTAATGGTCATTAAAATGCAATTTTGCAATGCCTCCCTTCCACGCTTTGCCAAGTGACAGTAATATTATACGACGACGAACACAGAAATAACATGGATATATGCAGTACAGTTGTAAGGGGGACTCTTAGGGTGTATGGATGGGATCACTTTTTTAAGGACATTCGTCATTTATGGTATTCTGTATCTATATATCTCTCGATTCCATTTACAGGATGCTTCAGTGGTACGATTGTTTTTCATTACATGAAGAGCCAATATTTCAGTGTTACATTTAAGCTTTGAGAGTTAGGGCTGGAGAGGCAATGCTTCTTAAGCTGTCTGAATTCACCACGTCACCGTACTTTCCGGAACCCATCGATTGCGGGAGGGGATGGCTAAGGTGACCCAGTTCCTGCTTGACTCAGAGATCAAAAGCGATCTTACAATGCACATAGCTTGCAGTATTTATTCAAGTGTATTCAATTTGTGTTACAGACAGATAGGATTCTTTTCTTTTACCCCCCCCCACCCCCCCCGTCTCACCCCTTTCTATATCTCTCGTTATGAGGGCTTGCTTTGTGGTATACAAACATTCAGTTTAAATGTGTATGCTGTTATGACAAATTGTGAACACGAAGGTACTTTCCAACTTGTTTATACATGATAAATATGGAACATAAAATTATCAAATTTGAAGGAATGTCTCAAACGTGTTTGTATTTTCTTAACCCTCTGTACGTATTGTGACCAATGCAATATATCATTATGAGCAATTTTTTTAAGTAAAACCATTAAATTTTCCAAACTTTTCCAGAATGTGACGCGAACTTCGTTCGCGTTGGTAGCCAATGCCTTCTCATGGTGCCAAAACATCCGGATCCAAACAACACCAACCTTTGTCAAGACGAAACAAGAATTGTCGGCCGGAGCTTTGTAGAGAATAATCTAGAACGAATGAGGAATTATCATGAGAACGTATGGTACCTCCCTGGATGGAGATATGTGATGGTTGATCGTCCGTACAGTCACAAGCCCGACTCTGCGCCATGTTATCGTGTGTGGAATGAAGATATTGTAGACTGTGATATTGGTTCCGCATACGTATTATGTGTCACAGAAATGTCTGGTAAGCAGTGTCCTGTATGTATGTATGTGTTTATGCATGCATGTGTGTATAGAGTATGTATGTACTATGTCATATAAAGTACTCTTCAAATCTTCCTTATTCATTACGTATATCATAAAAATGAGAAGGAGTTACCTGAACATCTCCATTAGTTACATTAGGATCATAATTCTCAACAAATATTCCTAAAAATAAACAGAAACATATGCATGATCAAATATTTTCAAAATATGATATCCATTTGTTTGACGCCACAGTCAAACATATGTTGCCTTACTCTTTAGCTGCAGCAAAATTGCTGAAAGTTTCTAGAGTGATTTCAGTGGCTATTTTTATTTCCTTCAAATAACCATACTACCTGATCATATTAAAATTATCAATATTGAGACATATACTTTTTGGCGTGAGAGAATATTGATATTTTTTAGTTCGTCTCTAGCCTTCAGAATATCAAATTGTATTCGAAGACGTCGATAAGTCTTCGCTTGGATAAAATGAATTCTCATTTCATGAGGAATAATGCATTGGGTGTTGCAATAAAATATGCGTTTAAGTTACAGCATGAATGACCAGTACATCCATATTCAGTGAGACAAATCAATTTAAGTTACAGCACGCATGACCATTATATGCATATTCAGTTAGAATAATCAATTTACGTTACAACATGAATGACCATTAAATGCACATTCAGTTGGACAAATGAATTCCTCAGTGAGGAATAATGTTTGGCATAAAAGAAATAAGAAGCAATTCTAAAGTCAAAGTAGGCATTTCCATGGGCGGCGATCCGTATTTCCGAGTGGGGGGGATATGACCTTGTTGACTATCTAAGCGTAGCGCCACCATGAGTTGGCGCGAAGCGTACACGAAAATTTTGGGATTTACAAACCCTCTAGATGGCCGGAAACGGCACTTACCGAGGTTTCCAAGCGGCATATATCCAACTTTAAAATAGGGATATCATATCCGAAATATCTCATAATCAGGATCCAAAATACTTTTTTTTTAATTTTGGGTGTTATTCTGGGAAACTTGCCCCTGTCAATCTTGTTTCAGGCGCTACGTTAGAATGTTCGAGATCTCTTTTATATTATTCGATGAAGAAAATGGCCTCATGCAGGCTATTATAGGCCTATATACATGCAATACACAATTACACATAGTTACATTCCTAGGTACCGATTGCTAGGGCATCCAGGTGAAACGTGTATTAATCATTACCCTGGTAACATGAAATTCTCAGCTGTTCGAGGGAACATGTACGTGTGTAGGCCTACTATAGGGCCTATATGAATCATCGAGGTACCTGTAAATGAATCTGGGGAAACTATCACACAGTAATACGCGCGAACGCGCGTACCATGCATGCAGGGTCATGTGATGTGTTCCAGGGCGGTACTAATATTTTACTCTCCCCTTTACGCATGATGACTTCACCCAACTAGTACGTAAATGTGTATGCGTGCTTAGAGCAGCAGACGACACCCGTTACCTAGCAATAACCGTGCCTGTAGCCTAACGTGATAGCTATATTCCGGCTGAGCAGCATTAGGCTCTGTTCCATGGAGAATTCCGTGGTTGCACTGAACTAAACTTTTCCCCACAGCACCAAACGCTCACCCTTGAAATACAATTCAGACATCGACATTTCCCGCTGCAAGCCCAATGTATCTGTACTTGTTCTGTGCCAGCATGTCTAACGTTAGCATATTAGCACTATTTCGTAGGCCTGAAGTACCAGTACCTTCTTACGCCGTTACTTCCCATGTTCGATCCGTCTTGGTGCAAATCTTTCACGAAGTCACTAACACTGTTCTCGCACTGCTACAGAGAAATATCAGTTTGGTACCACCTGGAACACATCACATGACCCTCCATGCATGGTACGCGCGCCCAATTGACATGAATCCTCCAGATTCATTTAACTCGTTGATATGAATACTATGAGGGTGCATATATGTACTATATCAATACCGTGGGCGCAATAATACATTTTGTTGTTATAGACCCAATGAAGCCTACAGTCAACTATTCTTGCTTTATAAAGACGCTTTATTTGAAAAGATCGCACTGCGTTTATGGTAGGCGAGAAATGAAGCTAAAAAAGAGCCGTACATTCACGATGATGCATAAATGTAGGCATGAAAATATTATTATCCTGGCATTTGGTGGGGGGGATATGGTGTATTACATCCCCTCCACCCATTTTCATGGGGGGGATATATCCCCCCCATCCCCCCCAGGATCGCCGCCCATGGGCATTTCCTTCGCATAAATCTCTTATAAGCAAGCACAGTTGCTACGTATATTTGCGAGAGATGATGTGTTGATCTATAACTCTGAGAATTCAATGTCTCTGCAGTGAGCAAAAGCTGTAGACAATTTGCATAAATTCTGAATATTTGCAGCATAGGATTGTTGCTCAGTATTGATATCCATCAAAAGTAAATCCAAGAATTCATTTCTTCCTTTCCATTTGCTACTGCAATAATCTGTTCAAGTTATGAAATTATTCTCCGAGCGTACGCATAAAAATTCACCATTATGATTGATACGGTAACTTGTATGTTAGTACAACACATTTGCTGACAAGTTGCCAACTTAAAACTACATACATCACAACTCTCTTTTGCTGGCATTATATATATATATATATATATATATATATATATATATATATATATATATATATATATATATATATATATATATATATATATATATATACATATATATACATATATATACATATATATATATATACATATACATATACATATATATATATACATATACATATATATATATATATATATATATATATATATATATATATATATATATATATATATATATATATATATTTATACTGTACTTATACTGTAGAAAGACAAATAAATCTTGGCATTTTACTATCATGCAGTTATGTACCAGACATGTAAAGGAGACCAGTTTCCTTGCAGTTCAGGTGAATGCATCAGTTCTTCCTTCGTCAACGACTTAACGCCAGACTGTCGGGATGGCAGCGATGAGATGACGTCACAGGAGGAACTGTCACATGGTAATGATTCATGAATACTATATGCGAGCTTGAAAAAATATAAAAATGCTTTTTGGACATATCACATACTAAATTAATGTCGCACTACTGGGCCACATGATTAGTTAACGTTCATATGTGTAGTCAACATATAAAGTAATCTGAAATGTTTTGACACCATAGTTCGTTGTTGTCAATGAAAAAGTGTAGAGTAGTCTTTATGAAACATATAAAAGCTTGATTGCAAAAGAAAAATGACAAAAATAATTGTATTGCAGTCTAGACCTTTACATGGTTCTCTTCAACCCCTAACTAACATATTCAACCCCTTAAGCACCATTTAAAGCAGTTTATAATTTAAAATTGATCAAGTTCACCGTATTTCAAACGTTCTAGTTATTAACTTGACATCGGAAACTTGAGTTACGGATTTTTCTTTTCTTCCTCAGAGGATATTCGCACAAGAAATTGCTTAAATCCTTCATTTTTGAGATGTGGAGATAACCGATGTATCCCAGGATACCTCTTCTGTGACTTCAAAGAGGATTGCTTTGATGGCAGTGATGAACGAAATTGTGGTAAGCGGGGAGCATTGACAGGCAGAGTAAGACACAAGGCAACATCCCATGAATTGTTTTTCTCCTAATTTTGCCCGAGAAACGTCCAGAATAGAGCCTTTACTTTTTCTGTTCTTTTCTGTAACTATTCTTGTGAAGAAAAATTGTTGACGCAGGAGGCTCCTTAAAAATTAATCTTCTGGGCAATACATGTAAAAGGACATTTGTGAGTAAAAACACCTCAACAGAAAAATGGTAGAACTGATACTGCTCAACATTAACAAAACTTGAAAATAAGGCAATAGAATTTGTCAATCACAAAGTTGTCATATTTTCTGCTCCATTGGTAGAACTTTCACCAGAAATCGAGTAATATTGCTTTAAAGTTGGCTAGGCGACGTCATATAAACGAAAAATAAACAAATTACGTCACGGACTGTTCAACAGCTCACTGCAATGTTAAAGCGCCCCAACATAAATACGCATAGACTACTTATACATACTGATACGTATGTATACATATGCCTAGTAAAGGGTCTCTGAAATGGCGAAATCGTGTCCATTGTACCGTGCGTGAAAGCCTCATTTTTATTGACAGATAACTTTCACAAGCGACCCCGGTTTCTGTATTACGCACAAGGTTTTTTCGTTTGCAGCAACGCAACAACGCGTCGTTCAACGCGTTCTATCGCCTCACATATGTCCACCCTCGACATAGTTTGTCGCCGGGTGCCAACGCTCCCTCACTGGAAGTATGTTACCAGCAAAGCGTGCAATGACCAGGCTAGTTATATGCATAAAAGATACACCGTTCCGTTACGTTGTACTATTGTCTCAACGTTAACAATATTTGAAGATTTCTACCGGATATATCATCTTGTACAGGTTTTCTGCTTGAACTTCTTTTTTTCATTGATTTAAAACAGTGTTCCCATCTTGCGCAGAGAATGAGTTTACCTGCAACAGTGGAGAGTGCATACCGCATAATAAGACATGTGACTTGCTTATGGATTGCCTGGACGGGTCTGACGAAACAGAATGTGATGGATGTGAGTTTATATTGGTCAACAAAGATTTGCCTTCATTGTCCAGTAAATAATATTTTAAGTCATAATTTTATAACATGAATCTGTTTGTACTTGTTCTCCTTACCAACTTGTATATCTTTATAATCGAATTAGGTGGAGTTTACCCTGTCTTTCGGTCAGATTCAAACTTGTAATATTGTGTGTTCGTAATCCATGTCAATGTGATCTCATCGGCACCAAATTCATTTCAGATCCTGGTAGTCACTGTTTTATTAGCCTCATATGATATTCTTGAAAATACTTTCTTTCTCAATATATTTTTTACTATTGCATTAATATCGGTATGAACCTATTTATTGACTATATCTTAACTACATTGCCTTTGTTTGACGTTTATGTGTTTCACATGCGTCTCAATACACTCCGTTGACCTTGATATTTGTAACAATTCCACAATTGGCTGCAGACGGTGCGCATGGATGTTATTTTACTGAGGACACCTTTTAATTTTCTCTATCAAAGTCTCGGACCGTATCCTTTATTAGATTCTTAATTACCAAGATAAAGTTCTTGTTTTTGTAACCGGTATGTTTGTGGTACGTTTCTCTTATTTCTTACTTAGACACTACTGATTCGGTTTTCCAATGTTACTCAGGTCGAACGTTACCAAGTTACCTGTATTGTGATGGTTATCGAGATTGCAGTGGGAAAATATTTGAAGATGAACCTCAGAACTGCGGTAGGACTATGATTTGAGCAATTCGTTTACTATTTTAATAACTCCAATTAATATGCAGACAAATGAACACAAACTAAGTAAACTATAAAAAGGCTTTCATAAACATTTGCTATAACTAACTTGAGATATAAGCACTTTTTACTCTTTTATCCTTTGAACAGATTACTTGGATAAGAATTTTGTTTGCGATGAACTCAATCAAATTACCTGTGATAACAAAGCCTGCACCAACAGAACTAATGTATGTATGATGGCGGATGACGAATATGGCTACACCTCCGGATGTCGAGATGTGAGACATCTTAAGAACTGTGGTAGGTTTGGGAGGAGACCTAACCAATGAACGATTCCTATGGTTACAAGGACACTTGGATTTAGCCTTGATGAAATATTTCTCTTCTTAACTTTACCTGATTAGTGCTCTAAAACAGATACGAAAAGAAAATAAATTGGAGATTACAAGCACGTTGGAAGAACAAAGAAATTATGTTCTAGATCGTAATGGAGAAAACACCCAAATTTGTGTGATAAACCTCCGTACCATCCCCACCCCCTGCCAATCCCGTCGATCTCCGGAAGAAAGAAGCATATACAATTTTCGCTCCGTTTGGGAGATATGCTAGTTTAAATGCAATGTCTCTTGGATGTCATTTTGTAAATCTGTGATCTCATAGTGTCACTGCAGGGATCTCCAATCGTCTACTTTATCTTCTTCGTTCCCATATTTGCGAAGACAGGATGCCCATCACTAGTTTGTGTTAATAGCTTTAATATGTTAGATTAAGCATTTGTAAAACCCTCTCTGTTACAGAAAGCGAACATTGTAACGTATAAAGAGTCATTACAAGAATGCAACGATTTCATAAGTAGACTAGTGAATTCTTTTTCTAATACTAGCTGGCAGAGTAAGTTTGCACTATCACATATAACAAATGATGTTGCGGTGTGCCTATGGTGTGCCTATGGGGGTTAAGAAAAGAAGTGTCATCATATAAAACTGTAACAAATTAATTGTAAAGTTGTATTCCTTTTACTATTTCCTACTTTTACGCAGATTTGTTTGAATGTACACATTTCACCTTTAAGTGCCCCCAGTCTTACTGCATCCCTCAGCACTACAGGTGTAACGGACGCGCGGATTGTCCCGGCAGAGAAGACGAAGAATATTGTGGTTAGTACACCAATTACTGAAGCATAGTCGGACTTCCTCGGTTGTTATATATAACGGATATTGAACAAAGATCTTAAGACAGTTTGTTACGGTACTTTTCGCACATTAATCAACTGACATGAAGGGTATGGAAAGTGCAATAAAGTGTGAGTTGAGTTGTCAAATGTCCAGCTCTATTAATACAATAATAATTAAAACAATATTTCAGAAGTAAAGTAATATAATCTAGGTCCACTTTCATTTTATTGTTGAATGTCGTTCATGTTTATAGCATGAAGTTAGAATATTATGGTATACAATTGAGTTAATGACATTATGGCAATGTCTCTTCTCGACAGTTAGTTTCTTTATTTTCCCGCTATCAGTATGAACTGATGACAAGAGAGGTAACATAGACTATTCGTCAAATGAAATTGACATATAAACAAAAATCTTTATTTCATATGTTTTTTTTTTCTCATCGTATCTTTGAGACAATCAACCTACTGAGAGGAGGAGAAAAGTCTTTTTTTTTTTTTATATTAGCCAATCATTTACATAATTATGCAATTATCGCTTTATGGCTTGTTTTTACAGAAACATATATCTGTGAAGGTGCTTACAGATGTCATCGGTCAATCATATGTCTCTCTCAGCATCACGTTTGTGACGGAATCAAACATTGTCCGGAAGGGGATGACGAGCTTTTCTGTGGTTTGACTTTAATTACTCTGCTACAGTTGATATTTCTGGATATATTGATATATCGATCTAACGATCTATAACTTTGATTATTCATTTGACGCAATTAAAGATGGAAATCATAGTAATGTCATATTTAATGCCTAAGGAATGTTAATTTTCCACAGATCAGTCTTGTCCAAGTGGTTGTTTATGTTTTGGATCCTCTTATAACTGTACCGATATGGAATGGGATAGACATGCCGCTGAGCTGGTACCATATGATGTTAAGCAATTGTAAGTATATCTTCTTCATATACAATCAAATCATTCATAAAATGATTGTTTCTAACAGGCTGCATATATTACGGTAGTAAAATAATACCTAATTCTCAGTTTCTAATCGATTTATTATGTTTTATGTTATTCCATGGCTCATCTAAAAACGGCTACAAAGTAACCTATCGGAGAACCCATAGCTTTATTTGAATGCACTTAAATATTGATGTATCAGTTCTTAGATACATATTAACCAGGACATAATTTTCATTCCTGCTTGTATCTATCTAAATATTGATGTATCAGTTCTTAGATACATATTAATCAGGTCATAACTGGTAGTTATATTTTCTTTCCTGCATGTATCTATCTAAATATTGATGTATCAGTTCTTAGATACATATTAATCAGTTCATAACTGGTAGTTATATTTTCATTCCTGCATGTATCTATCTAAATATTGGTGTATCAGTTCTTAGATACATATTAACCAGGACATAACTGGTAGTTATATTTTCTTTCCTGCAGGTATCTATCTTTCTTAAAGAAGAGACAGAGGGTAACGAGGACTATAAACACTGATATGAATATTTCAATATCAATTGCTACATTCATCGACGTTCATGATTTCCCATTCCTGATATATCTGTAAGAATTAATAGTAATAATAATGATATCAATATCTCAATATCAATTGATAAACTCATCGACGTTCATGATTTCCCATTCCTGATATATCTGTAAGAATTAATAGTAATAATAATGATATCAATATCTCAATATCAATTGATAAACTCATCGACGTTCATGATTTCCCATTCCTGATATATCTGTAAGAATTAATAGTAATAGTAATGATATCAATATCTCAATATCAATTGATAAACTCATCGACGTTCATGATTTCCCATTCCTAATATATCTGTAAGAATTAATAGTAATAGTAATGATATCAATATCTCAATATCAATTGATAAACTCATCGACGTTCATGATTTCCCATTCCTAATACATCTGTAAGAATTAATAGTAATAGTAATGATATCAATATCTCAATATCAATTGATAAACTCATCGACGTTCATGATTTCCCATTCCTAATATATCTGTAAGAATTAATAGTAATAGTAATGATATCAATATCTCAATATCAATTGATAAACTCATCGACGTTCATGATTTCCCATTCCTAATATATCTGTAAGAATTAATAGTAATAGTAATGATATCAATATCTCAATATCAATTGATAAACTCATCGACGTTCATGATTTCCCATTCCTAATATATCTGTAAGAATTAATAGTAATAGTAATGATATCAATATCTCAATATCAATTGATAAACTCATCGACGTTCATGATTTCCCATTCCTAATATATCTGTAAGAATTAATAGTAATAATAATGATATCAATATCTCAATATCAATTGATAAACTCATCGACGTTCATGATTTCCCATTCCTAATATATCTGTAAGAATTAATAGTAATAGTAATGATATCAATATCTCAATATCAATTGATAAACTCATCGACGTTCATGATTTCCCATTCCTAATATATCTGTAAGAATTAATAGTAATAGTAATGATATCAATATCTCAATATCAATTGATAAACTCATCGACGTTCATGATTTCCCATTCCTAATATATCTGTAAGAATTAATAGTAATAGTAATGATATCAATATCTCAATATCAATTGATAAACTCATCGACGTTCATGATTTCCCATTCCTAATATATCTGTAAGAATTAATAGTAATAATAATGATATCAATATCTCAATATCAATTGATAAACTCATCGACGTTCATGATTTCCCATTCCTAATATATCTGTAAGAATTAATAGTAATAGTAATGATATCAATATCTCAATATCAATTGATAAACTCATCGACGTTCATGATTTCCCATTCCTAATATATCTGTAAGAATTAATAGTAATAGTAATGATATCAATATCTCAATATCAATTGATAAACTCATCGACGTTCATGATTTCCCATTCCTAATATATCTGTAAGAATTAATAGTAATAGTAATGATATCAATATCTCAATATCAATTGATAAACTCATCGACGTTCATGATTTCCCATTCCTAATATATCTGTAAGAATTAATAGTAATAGTAATGATATCAATATCTCAATATCAATTGCTACATTCATCGACGTTCATGATTTCCCATTCCTAATATATCTGTAAGAATTAATAGTAATAGTAATGATATCAATATCTCAATATCAATTGATAAACTCATCGACGTTCATGATTTCCCATTCCTAATATATCTGTAAGAATTAATAGTAATAATAGTAACAGAAATGATATGCTTTCTATGAAGTTACCTGAAACTGTCGGTGAAAGTTGTTGATTTATATTTTATAACTATATCGTTGCATCCTATTAAACAGGGATTTGAGTGGTAATGGTATCAACTTCATCGCTAACGGGACTTTCGTTTCGAACCCAAATCTACGGGTTTTGTGAGTTAAAAGCTCTTTTGTTAATACTGTTAATTGTTTGTATCTGTGCAGTGATCATTGACTTGCTTCAGTCAGTAAATACAATAAAGTATATGTTTATATAGGAAGACGGATCTACGGAGGTGTCCGAACCAAATATATGCTTATATAGGATCTACGGATCTAAGGATCTACGGAGGTGCCCGAACCCAATTCCCTCGATCCTTCAGCTTACATGTCACTAAACATATAGCTACAATCTTTATGATTATTGTTATTATTATTATTTTCGTTGTCGTAGTCGTAGTCGTTGTCATCGTTGGAACAAGCACGATTCTATATACAGAGCATGCATTCCTTCCTTACAGTGATGTTTTACAGCATTATTTTTATTTTATATAACGATACCCCCCCCCCCCTTCTCCAAAGTTCCCTCTCCCCAAGTAATTTGATTGATTCCTCTATCTGCCGTAGGATGTTCAATGGTGCTTTTACGAATTCAGCTTTTACAAAATTTACAAAGTGTGCCTTTTTGACACTCTTTTGTCACACCATCGCAGAATTTTAGATATTGATATCTCTGATACCGATATTTCTTTATATTACAGAAATATGTCTTACAACAACTTGTACTTCATCAACTCTGGTACATTCTTTGGGCTAGACAAGCTACGCATTTTGTAAGCATTGACCATATTTTATAGTGTTCTTTGAGTATTTATGTGTACCGATGTTACCATCATATTCTAAATTTCATGTTGCGCAAACTATATGGTTTGATCTAAAATATTATTGGTAATGTGCAAATAACAAATTTTAAACAAAGATCTAATATGCTCTACATTAATAACACAATAAATCATCTGGATTGTTGCACAAATGCTCGCTTTGATTAGTAGAATCTCATCATCACCATATGGTTGGAAGATTGAAATGAATCTATACTGCGAAAGCAAAACAAAACAAGAGTTATAGAGCGGTCTATGTAATAACTGTTATACTTTTGTTGATAACAATGCTTTAGTGGGAAGAAGAAATACTGAAACGTTTATTTTTTTTATTGCCTACCTGCATGCGATAAGTTGAATTCTTATAAGATTATGTGTTGTTCTTTCCCCTCAAAAGGGACTTAGTAAAATGGCGCTGTAACCAATTCATACCATCTGAAATCACATAAACATTTACTTAAATTGAGACATTTATGTCACCTTTTCAAAATTTTGATCCAGAAAAAAAGTATCAGAATGATTTCGTCATGACTTGATAAAATAAACAAACTCCCATGATTATTTAAACATATTTATTAGAGATCTCCGGGGAAACAAGAATCTAAAGGATGCTTTATGGTCACCATTTCAGCACTTTCAAGTCTTAAAGGAACTGTAAGTAGTCGAAGCAATCAAAGTCAACAATCAATTTTAAGTTGGCTCATTGTTCTTATTTCGATTAATGTTTCATGTTATTGGGGATCTCATCATAATGTAGCTTGAACTGTCCAGTTTTTTTCCCAGATATATCGTCAAAGTCTGCAGCATTTATTATATATGTGGTTTTTATACGTTGTTAATACTATTATGATATTTTGCCAGGGCGTAGAAATGTTAAGGGTGTTTTACTTTTATGATTCAATCCCCCCTTTGATTTATTGGTAAAGGATTCAGTTAGTTTGATCCCGACTGCAACTTACTTTTGAGTAACAATTTGAATCTTGAGTAAAATTGTCGCCCAAATCCCCAAATTTCATGTTTTCAATCGACGATAAAGAGGCCCATACAATAACAAAAATAAACAAAGGAGCCGATCGCACCAATGTTGTTGTGGAGCATACCCTCAGTAATATTGCAGTCCCATTTGACAGTGATATATAATAATTTCTAATAATATTTAACCTTTCTGAACACCTAAACTTTTGCCACTTATGGAAATATCAATATTTTTAGTAAAGAGTATACAATTTGATAACTCATTAAGTTTCATTTATCAATATTTGAATTTTATGTAAAGCGTCAGGAAAATATTTTAAAAATGATTTGAATATTCATATTAGATAATAAAATACAATTGATATGTTGTGCTACAAAACTGTACTCTCTTCATGGTTAAGAATGTATTTAGGAGAGTCCACGATTGTAGTATCAAGAATTGAACTAGTTGAATGTTTCCACTTATCCAGTCTAAGGAGAGTCCACGATTGTGGTACTTTATCAAGAATTGAACTAGTTGAATGTTTCCACTTATCCAGTCTAAGGAGAGTCCACGATTGTGGTACTTTATCAAGAATTGAACTAGTTGAATGTTTCCACTTATCCAGTCTAAGGAGAGTCCACGATTGTGGTACTTTATCAAGAATTGAACTAGTTGAATGTTTCCACTTATCCAGTCTAAGGAGAGTCCACGATTGTGGTACTTTATCAAGAATTGAACTATAGTTGAGTGTTTCCACTTATCCAGTCTAAGGAGAGTCCACGATTGTGGATTGAACTAGTTGAATGTTTCCACTTATCCAGTCTAAGGAGAGTCCACGATTGTGGTAATTTATCAAGAATTGAACTATAGTTGAGTGTTTCCACTTATCCAGTCTAAGGAGAGTCCACGATTGTGGTACTTTATCAAGAATTGAACTAGTTGAGTGTTTCCACTTATCCGGTCTAAGGAGAGTCCACGATTGTGGTACTTTATCAAGAATTGAACTAGTTGAGTGTTTCCACTTATCCAGTCTTAAGAGGGTCCACGATTGTGGTACTTTACCAAGAATTGAACTAGTTGAGTGTTTCCACTTATCCAGTCTAAGGAGAGTCCACGATTGTGGTACTTTATCAAGAATTGAACTAGTTGAGTGTTTCCACTTATCCAGTCTAAGGAGAGTCCACGATTGTGGTACTTTATCAAGAATTGAACTAGTTGTGTGTTTCCACTTATCCAGTCTAAGGAGAGTAAACGATTGTGGTACTTTATCAAGAATTGAACTAGTTGAGTGTTTCCACTTATCCGGTCTGAGGAGAGTCCAGGATTGTGGAACTTTATCAAGAATTGAACTAGTTGAGTGTTTCCACTTATCCAGTCTAAGGAGAGTCCACGATTGTGGTACTTTATCAAGAATTGAACTAGTTGAGTGTTTCCACTTATCCGGTCGTGTAGAAGTCATCAACTAAAATGAATAACATTTGCTGATTGAAAGAGGAATTAAATAAAGGTATTTAGAATCAAGAGTCAATCATCATCGTACCAACTTCCAAATGGCAAAAACGTACTTTTTTTGTAAATCCAATATTCAAATTAGGTACTTGCAAGACACCACCATTGTGACGTCAGATCCAGAAATTATTCGAGGATTGGATGTTATCAGGATTTTGTAAGTAATCACGTAATTCCGCACCCTTTTACACTTATCCTAACTACAATACCTGTGGTGTAATATTTGAGTTGAGGAATATATATTGCCGGAACCTTTGCTTCAAAGATAATAGTAAGAAAGAAAATATACACGAAAACGGCAAACCTTAGTACAATGTATAGGACAGGTAGGCGATTATGCGGTTCTTCACAAATTTATCTCTAGTTGTCAGGAAAAAGGAGGAATATTGAGGGGTAATACAACAAATAGAAAGTTCATTTATTAATTTTCGAAATGGCCAAGGTGGTCCTTATTACCAGCGATGTAACTTTTAACAGGAAAGGAGAGATGCTGTTTGACCAATTTCTTCAAGCAATGAAACTAATTGTAGATTACCCACCGATGAAAACATTAACTTGCAAGGTTGCCTAAACAAAGTTCAATAGCAAGAAGACATTACGATACCCTCAGCTAATCGGTTGTTTTCTTAGATTATGTATCGATAGTAAGTTCATTTTATTGGCATTCTAGTTTAGTGCACTTACCATCCTTTCAAAATTTTACGTTATACGTGTCCATTTTTTCTTCTGTTGAAAATAGTTTATCGTTCAAAGCTATACAAATGGAAGATTTGGTATCTCTGCTTGAGCACGATTTAGTTAAAACATACAGCAAAACAGAAATGAAAGAACAGAGAGATCGAAGAAATTGTCCATTAGTTTTAGCACTGCTGTAATTTTATAAGTAGATATATTGTTATTATATAATAATTATATGATAAGTTGTTACTACATAGATTTCTCTTGATATTCTTCTTAACAGTCAGTCGGATCGTTTCTATTACTGTTGCTTACTAGACGAGCATGAGTACCTCGAAGAATGCCTGCCAAAACAGGGCGACTTCTCCAGTTGCACATCTCTGATCAGAAATCAGGCGCTTCGTATAGGTATGTGGATCTTGGGTATGGCAGCATTGTGCGGCAATCTCGCGGTGATAACATGGCGGTTGGCTTGCCAAATAGTCTTCCGCCGACAACAGAGGAACCCTGTACAGACATTCTTTGTCTTAAATCTTGCCGTGGCTGATCTTTTCATGGGATTTTACATGCTTCTTATAGCATCCGCAGACGTTTACTTTCGAGACACATACGCTCTCTACTCCGACCAATGGCAGACCAGCTTCTTTTGTCGGTTTGCAGGTTTCTTGTCAACACTCAGTAGCGTATCGTCCGTCATGTTTCTAACAGTCATCAGCGTTGATCGATGCCAAAATGTGGCATTTCCCTTTTCTCGACGACATCTTAGACGGCACTCTGCGTATGTGGTCGCCTGTTGCGTCTGGGCCGTCGTGATGTTCATTGGGATTCTACCTGCGGTGGTGTACGGAGGCGCGTACTACGGACGATCCAGCGTTTGCTTGGCCCTGCCCATAACTGAACAAAGGTTGGATGGATGGGCATTTTCGTTCGCTGTCTTCATCATCCTTACCTTATTATTGTTCTTTGTCATCGTTTCCTGCTATGTGGGGATCTTCATTGTAGCACATAAATCATCCAAGACGTCCAGAAATGTCTCCATGTCCGACCAACAGCACAAACGGGAGCAACTGCAGATGGCAGCTAAGGTTGCATTTCTTGTCGGTACAGACTTTGCATGTTGGGTGCCGATTATCATAATGGGCTTCCTTTCTTTGAACGCGAATGCTGTCTCTGGTGATCTGTATGCAGTGACTGCCGTTTTCATTCTTCCTGTCAATTCCGCATTAAATCCTTATCTGTACACATTTCTAGTTGAGAGAGCCAGTGCCTTGGCCAAAAAGAAATCCACCCTTCAAACGACGTCGAGGGACTCGGAGCCTGCAAAAGATCATCCGTTGGTACACAGGGAGGCTACAAGAAGTGTGCAAGATAAAGTTGTAGTCGACAGTAAGTATGACATTATCTTTCAGAATCAGATTTACAATATTGTTATGTAACAAACACGAGAGTAAATTTGGTCTATTCTTTGACAATATTTAAATATTTGTTAAACATTTCTGTTTCCATGGCTGTTCTGGATCAGTCTGTATGACAACATGTACTTTTATACTAACGACATATGTTCGGTTACATTGTTTGTTGTTATGTGTACCATTCACTTCTCTCAATTTCTGTATTTTATTTCTACGTTCCCTTCTGAAAAACAAAGCAAACAGTGTATAACTACAAACAGCTGCATGTTATTTTCACCTTTCATGATATCGGTAGATAGCATGCATATGGCTTTAATGTATAGTAAGAAATTATTACTCTCCTCGAACACGTGCATCTGCGAGACAAGGCTGACAGCCAAGTATTCTAAAAACACAGCAAGTATGCATTTAACTGTTGCAAGCTCTATATGTTGAAGTAACTTTCTTCGCCGTTTTCTTTACTCCTAGGCGACAGTGAAGTAGTCAAAACCGCCCTTGCTTCTCTGAGAACAACACGAATCATTGGACCCTTGTCATCTGACAAGTTCAAGAAAAACTCTCTCTCAGAGTACATGTTAAAATCTAAGTTTACTCTTGAGGAAACCGAAAAAGAAGATATAATCAGGGATCTTAGCAAAGCATTGGAACAATTGCATAACCTAGGATTAACGCACGGAGACGTGAAAGAGAATCATGTCATTATAGATGAGGTAGGTGATTGAGAATAGTGTTTGCTGACTCATACAAAAATACATGCATATGCCCCATTGACTCTATACAAAAATACATGCATATGCCCCATTGACTCTATGCAAACATACATGCATATGCCCCATTGACTCTATACAAACATACATGAATATGCCCCATTGACTCTATACAAACATACATGCATATGCCCAATTGACGCTATACAAACATACATGCATATGCCCCATTGACTCTATACAAAAATACATGCATATGCCCCATTGACTCTATACAAACATACATGCATATGCCCCATTGACGCTATACAAACATACATGCATATGCCCCATTGACTCTATACAAAAATACATGCATGTGCCTCCATTGACTCTATACAAACATACATGTTCATGCCTCCATTGACTCTATACAAATATACATGCATATGCCCCATTGACTCTATACAAACATACATGCATATGCCCAATTGACTCTATACAAACATACATGCATATGCCCCATTGACGCTATACAAACATACATGCATATGCCCCATTGACTCTATACAAAAATACATGCATGTGCCTCCATTGACTCTATACAAACATACATGTTCATGCCTCCATTGACTCTATACAAACATACATGCATATGCCCCATTGACTCTATACAAAAATACATGCATGTGCCTCCATTGACTCTATACAAACATACATGTTCATGCCTCCATTGACTCTATACAAATATACATGCATATGCCCCATTGACTCTATACAAACATACATGCATATGCCCAATTGACTCTATACAAACATACATGCATATGCCCCATTGACGCTATACAAACATACATGCATATGCCCCATTGACTCTATACAAAAATACATGCATGTGCCTCCATTGACTCTATACAAACATACATGTTCATGCCTCCATTGACACAACGATGCAGTCTCTAAAGCCTTACAGATGTTCTAGGTGTAAGGTATTCCTCGTTGAATGACTGACATGTTGGTCTCTCATGGCACTTGCAATATTCCTTTTCCTGACGATGAAGATTTATTTCAGTATCGTAACTCCTATGGGCTCAGAACGTGCTAAGCCGGAGGCCCCGACCAAACGGGGGCTCCCGCTCTACTGATGCATTACTGAAATTATTGCAAGTAAAGACATGAGATCTCAAAATAACCGATGTGTAAATTCAACTTGAAACGCCAGGGAAGTGTCTTTTCCGCCTATCTAGTAGTATTTTTTGCAAAAGAAAATCGTGGTACGCTCCGCGCCAATCGATGATGGCGCTACGCTTAGATATTATCAAGTAGTGTGTTGCACCAACATGACCTACTCCTCCCCCCTCCTTGTCATTTCTGCGGACGCGCTTGCTTGGACCTCTCGATAGGGCCCCTTTGGGCCAGGGGCCGGGGCCCCAGGCTCACCGTTACGCCACTGATTTATTTAGCAAACAAAGTCAAACATTTTCGTCAGTTGAAAACAGACAACTTTCCTATACTGCTCTTTTTAAGGCCCGAAGTTGTCTAAAACTGCTTCAACCTCACACATTAACACACCAGTATACATTACTTTGTGGACTTAGAAAACCCTGAGCTAAAAAGAAAAGAACCAAATCCTGTTTGACAGTATATCGAAAAGATCTCCCCTTGTTATTGGCACTTTTCTTGAAGGAAAACATTTGGGCCGATTGATACAGACGCAATATGGATTATGTCACCTTATTGCGACAGCGGGAGGAGGGGTGTTATACTAATGACGTTTCGAAATACCTAACAAATAGTAGTTGGTTGTATTTTGGTATTAATATTTACAAAAGTTGTTCCATCTTTTTGTTCTCTTTCAGTCATCGTATGGAAATAAACGGGCTTTTCTGTTGATGACTTCACACAGACCTGTTCACGGATCACATGCCAAAAGCGGAACCGAAGAGGATAAATTTCACCAAGACCTACTGCAATTGAGAGATTTAGGTGCCCGCTTGAATAACATGCTTTCTTCAGTTGATAAGGACCAAGCTGTTTAGACCAGTTAACACCTCAGGGGCATGAGCAGGGAAACAAATGTTAAGTAATGTTAATACGGAATTTGAAACCTTAAAGTTATCATGAAATATTAACACTAAAATAGATTACACGTTGTGAAAATGTGTAAGAAAAGAAAATTATTTATGGTATGTGTTTAGCTATAAATTGTAAGCACCTTCTAAGAACAAATATATTTGGTAAAAATAAATACAAAACAGATAAGGTGCCGTCAAAATGATAAGATCATTTCGCTGTAATTCTTCATTCTGCTGCAAAATGTTGAAATGATGACATTCTGATGCCATATGGTTACAGACCTAGCATCAGTATATAGATAACCGTTTTGTTGCCATATCGTGTTAGGATTAAATTTTAGTCAAGCAGTGCCGTTCCTTATCGTCTGTACGGATGTTACGGTTTAATGGAAGGATCCTTCAGAACGACAAACTAAATGTAAGTTAGTTACTATAAATTTTAATGGTTTTTTTCGTGTCATATTCTACAATCGTAGGCTGCGGAGCTGTTGCATTGATTATGCTAATTACATGTTTCTATACTAATAAGTTGATTCATTGCCACTGTAATAGTCGTTGAACAACTCTTAAACTAATTGTTTTACAGTCACTTCGGAGATCTAGCATGATTGCCACAATTTGCATATTTGTACATTTTAACAATAACAGCCTGAAATTGTATAATCGCCACTATTCGTTCAGTAAGCTTGACGTAATTTGGCAACGGCTAAATTATATCACCTTTCATTAAGATATTTCGAATTTTCGAAGCTAGTATATCAATTTTAGGTGTTATTCCGTAATGTTAGATGTGCAATACACATAAGCTAACCTCACCCCACAAGGCTCGTGCATCTGGTTCTTGCTACACTGAGTTACATTGGCTAAGATGAATCCCATGGATAAATGCACATGCAGGCATCATTGAAAGGTTAAGTGCTCTACAGCTTGCATTTTGTTTAAAATAATCTGTGTTTTCATTAATTTTAAAACAATTTGGAGGAAGGTGGTGAGGAAATTGTGATTTGACGTATTCGATCACTGAGCAAATTAAGTGTACCTTTCATCGTTAAATATCAAGAAAAGGTTAATAGTGATGCATTTCCTCCTACAAATGAATATTCGAAAATAAATAAATAAGATCACCGACTTCTTACCAGGAACGAAGAAAGAATGTCAATGTAAATGTTAAAGCATATAGGCGCTTAACACCAATTTTGTGAACACAAACTATCTTTTTCGTAAAATGTGCCCTTTTGTCAAAAGATTAAACACTGTAAATAAAATAGTTCCCTGACAACTGAAGAGAAATGTAACTAGAAAGTGTCTTTTTCTTTGATAAACATTCAAATACTGGAATTTGTTTTACGAAATGCACAGAAGATCTATTTTGTTGAAGTTTTGGCAGCTCAACGCAATATGTAGATTAAGAAATCTACGCGTGTCGTCACATTTGATTGATTTTCTTATTGGATATTCATCAGTATGCGTTAATGACAAACCTAACACGACTATCATTAAGATCAACACATTATCGAGGAATAAGGTCGTGCATATTATTGCGCTGCTTACCGATATCCATCAGTATGCGTTAATGACAAACCGAACACAACCTTCATTGCAACCACAAAGACCAACCCATTATCGAGGAATAAGGTCGTGCATATTATTGCGCTACTTACCGATATCCATCAGTATGCGTTAATGACAAACCTAACACAACCTTCATTGCAACCACAAAGACCAACCCATAATCGAGGAATAAGGTCGTGCATATTATTGCGTTACATACCGATATCCATCAGTATGCGTTAATGACAAACCTAACACAACCATCATTTCAACCACAAAGACCAACCCATTATCGAGGAATAAGGTCGTGCTTATAGGTTACATACCGATATCCATCAGTATGCGTTAATGACAAACCGAACACAACCTTCATTGCAACCACAAAGACCAACCCATTATCGAGGAATAAGGTCGTGCTTATTATTGCGTTACATACCGATACCCATCAGTATGCGTTAATGACTAACCTAACACAACTATCATTTCAACCACAAAGACCAACCCATTATCGAGGAATAAGGTCGTGCTTATTATTGCGTTACATACCGATATCCATCAGTATGCGTTAATGACTAACCTAACACAACTATCATTTCAACCACAAAGACCAACCCATTATCGAGGAATAAGGTCGTGCATATTATTGCGCTGCTTACCGATATCCATCAGTATGCGTTAATGACAAACCTAACACAACTATCATTGCAACCACAAAGACCAACCCATTATCGAGGAATAAGGTCGTGCTTATTATTGCGTTACATACCGATATCCATCAGTATGCGTTAATGACAAACCTAACACAACTATCATTGCAACCACAAAGACCAACCCATTATCAAGATAAGGTTGTGCTTATTATTGCGTTACATACCGATATCCATCAGTATGCTATAATGACAAACCTAACACAACTATCATTGCAACCACAAAGACCAACCCATTATCAAGATAAGGTCGTGCTTATTATTGCGCTGCTTACCGATATCCATCAGTATGCGTTAATGACAAACCTAACACAACTATCATTGCAACCACAAAGACCAACCCATTATCGAGAAATAAGGTCGTGCTTATTATTGCGTTACAAACCGACATCCATCAGTATGACAAACCTAACACAACTATCATTGCAACCACAAAGACCAACCCATTATCGCTCTTGTTTCAGGGTTTTTATATGACTGTTTTGGGTCCAGCCAGGTGGTTTTACTTGAAATGGCTGGCTGCAATTTTCTTATGTTAATACTTTTTCTGGACTGTTCTCGAATATATCAGACAATTTTAAGAAGCTTTATGGAGCGTTTGACGTCTCATATCAAGAAAACACTCTGTTATTATGATAAACTTAATTACAGTCGTCAATTCATTGTTGGCAGTTATACTGTGATTATTATCTAACCAGGGCTGAAATCGACAGCAATCCCATTTAAATATCACCCGAAATGGACGACAACGTCAGCCAATATGCAGCTGCGGAAATCGTAAACAGATATAGGCTACAGTTTCAAGTTAACAACGAGCTAACCGTTCCTGTTTGTTTTATCTCACTTTAAGGGAAATGCCTTAGTGCACTTTCATTTCTTTGTATTTCTCTTGGTGGTCTTTTGATCACAGTAAAGGCTAGAATTTGTTTTCAATTTCACGGGTTACCGGATTACGACATTTGCTTCATTGAATATTTCGAACGTCTTTACACTAATTTCGAGCCGATCATAATAACCGCATCGGCGTCCGCCATAGGCCAGTATAGGTCAAAGCGTGCCCGTGTAAAATGGGAGGCCCCCGAGTGGGTTAGAATCCTGGTAATGGCTCATATGTTTCTGGTCTTTCATATATTTACATCATATATGAGCAATGTCTTACACCATTTGAAAGACTTCTCGCACTGCATCCAGGTGTCCAACTGAAGAGTTTGATTTTTAACTAACTGTACTCACTGAAATGTGACTACTTTTGGCATGTTTTCAGTCATCATCAGTATATTTTCCAATGATTGCAATGATTGAGGATTGAAGGTGTTTATAGTTCTAATTAAGGCATTTAGAAATTCACTCATGCAACAGTAAGATTCTGCAACAATTAAGAGCTATACCACATATAGGGATTGGAAAGCCCTTTGGCAACTTTTAACACTTTTAGCTCAACACATAAACGGTCAAAGTGCATAAATCTGCAATTGCCAGGATATTTGAATCCATCAGTTAACATATACAGGCCGGATATGCCAGTTGGACTTGATCAAGTCTAAATATGTCATCATCGAGCTACTTTTGCTTCAGTTTTTTCCTTCCAATTTTTAGCAATATTTATTTTCCATAATGGAAATGGGTTTCCAAATGCTGAATATATGCTGAACATATTGAGGTCTTACATGAGGTAATGATGGCATTGGTCACAGGGTAAAAGCTGTTAACATTTCAGCTTGAAATTATGAACAGAAAGACAAAAAGAAACTAAGAGGTTTCAAATTCTATGGGCAATTCATATGACACCACAGACTGATGAAATGGCTGCTCCCAGCCTACACGTCTATGGGCAATTCATATGACACCACATGAGACTGATAAAATGGCTGCTCCCAGACACGTCTATGGGCAATTCATATGACACCACAGACTGATCAAATGGCTGCTCCCAGCATACACGTCTATGGGCAATTCATATGACACCACATGAGACTGATAAAATGGCTGCTGCCAGACACGTCTATGGGCAATTCATATGACACCACAGACTGATGAAATGGCTGCTCCCAGCCTACACGTCTATGGGCAATTCATATGACACCACAGACTGATCAAATGGCTGCTCCCAGCCTACACGTCTATGGGCAATTCATATGACACAACATTAGACTGATAAAATGGCTGCTCCCAGCCTACACGTCTATGGGCAATTCATATTTCACCACATGAGATTGATAAAATGGCTGCTCCCAGACACGTCTATGGGCAATTCATATGACACCACAGACTGATAAAATGGCTGCTCCCAGACACTACTTTTTTACTATCATTTGTGATAGCTTTCAAAGGGAACAAGAATTTTCAGAAGCTGTTTGACAGAGTTGCTCTGCACAAAGATCTCTGTTAATAAGCTAAAGATGACCGTTTGGGTTTGTGACTCCTTTAATATAGAGTTGATGCGTTTTGGTTTCGCTGATACCTTTGTATTCATGCAGGCGGATGGGTGTGCGTGCGCGCTTGTGTGTGCTTGTGCGTTTGTTTTGTATTCTTACCGAGGACTTGAACAAAAGAATTTCAGGTCCTCGGTTGTGATTTCTAAAGAATCACCACGTCCTCGAAAGAATTCTATTGTATGGGGTATTGTTAAGGTTAGGGTACATGGATTTGAACAATTGAATATACAATGGGGTCCTCGGTCTGAATGTAATACAAACATGCATATATGTGTGTGTGTGTGTGTGTGACGCCTTGCTTGTAAACACGATATCTCAAGAAGAAGAGCTTGGGACCAATCTCATATTTAGTGTCTATGACTACCACATTGTGTCGAAGCAGCCAACTGTTCTTAGTGGAGGTCAAAGTTCATCTGGGGTCACCAAGAGTCAAATTGTGAAAACCTTGTAAACCCGGTATCCCAAGATCGGAAGCTTGTACCAATCTCATATCTAATATACCCTATAGTTGTGACACATTGAGTTCAAGATCACTATTGTTTTTGGTGGAGGTCAAAGGTCATTTGGTGTCAACAGGGGCCACATTTTGAAACTTTCTAAACACGATATCTCAAGAAGGAAAGCTTGGACCATTATCATATTTAGTATGTAGTTGTGACACGTTATGTATAAAGTCTATTGTTTTTTGTGGAGTTCAAATGCCATTTGGAGTCACAAGAGGTCAAATTAATGTGGAAACCTTGATTATTATTTACTGTATCTCCCACCGACCAGCCTATTAGATAATATGTACTGTTTGTACATGCTAAATTTAATGGAATAGACGATATCACTGTGAATAATCGGTATTATATCTTTGCTCCGTTTTCCGTCGTATTTCGCAATAGTCGAGATTCAGTGCCAAATAAAAACTTCAGGTTTGGATGTAATAAACTACGTTGGGGGAAATGACCAGGAGCCGTTTACGAAAATTAACTGTCGCCTATAGTAAGATGTTTTAGAGGCAAACCAGACGCAAAATCTTGGGGCCACCAAAGGGTAAAATTCGCCCGGGGCCTGCCGCTGTATGTACGGCCTGTAGGTGTACTACATTGAGTAAAAGGAGCCTGTTGTCTTTGGTAGAGATCAATCTGTATGCTGGATGCAAGACAAATTTTTCTTGGTCATCAGCTGCCAATGTGAATATTGTTTGTCATATCTCAATGCTTTTTGCTGTACTACTTACATTGATGTAGGCTATGTGTTCATCCTGGCTATACGCTACAGCCCAGTGTATAACATTCGTATAGTAAGATTATTCATGTAGCATCATTGGAACCACACTTGAATGTTGCTGTCTGTTTAATAAAAGTCACCCAGGAAGGAACCTGGGCTTGGAAAACCAAACAACTAACCGACTGATCCGCTTTCAATCAAGTCACTTTGCATCCAGACTGTAACTGCGTGATCATCGTCAGGTGTGTATTACGATTTCCCGAGAACTTGAGAAGGGGAACATAATGCTACACATAGCCCGGCAGCCCAGTGCACTTTGATCAAACGAACGAGGTACCAATATCTGAGTATTGGAACATTTTGGGAAAAACCCAGTATATCCAAAAGTGGATGTCTGCCGTGGTCCCTCTGCTGCATGTGGCCCATGGGGCCGGTTAAAGGGGGCCCAAAAATGAATTTGATCAAACGAACGAGGTACCACTTGAAACCAATGTCAACTTAATGCATGAATGCCACATAGTACTGAATGGCCCATGTCAGACAAATTTTCTGCTGCAAAGGGCCCGCCAGACGCCCCAAAAGGGCCCCTAAAATGCATATGATCAAACGAACGAGGTACCACTTGAAACCAATGTCAACTTAATGCATGAATGCCACAAAGTACTGAATGGCCCATGTCAGACAAATTTTCTGCTGCCAAGGGCCCGCCAGACGCCCCCAAATATGGCCCAAATGCCCATTATCGTAGCATTGACCCAGATTAAATATGCAAGGTACCACTAAAAGCTGGTTTGGAACGCTCGGGTTAATCTTACAGACTATGGAAATCATCATGTCAGACAATTTTCTGCTGCAAAGGGCCCGCCAGACGCCCCAAAAAGGCCCCTAAAAATGCATTTGATAAAACGAACGAGGTACCACTTGAAACCAATGTCAACTTAATGCATAAATGCCACAAAGTACTGAATGGCCCATGCCAGACAAATTTTCTGCTGCAAAGGGGCCGACAGACACACTAAAAAAAAGGGCCCCCAAATGGGCTATGATCAATCGTAGTTGGTACCACACAAAGCCAATATCAAATGTAAAGGTACTTTCCACAGACTAAAGAACTGTCAATGCAAGACAAATTTTCTTCTGCATAGGTCCCACCAGATAGAAAGAATAGGTGGCCTAATGGTACTCTTCTACAATGTCCTTAAAGTTCATGTTAACCATCGGTTTGGTGGTCCAAGGCGTGCTGCGTGGATTAGGGCCCAAAGCTTTTCGTGGTCCCGTTACACTCATTAAAGAAGTAATGATTTAGTGGTCATTTAAATTGGTCAAGCACTCTTTGGACCGGGCAAGACGCATTATGGTAATCTTCTACAATGTCCTTAGA
Organism: Apostichopus japonicus; assembly: GCF_037975245.1. Classification (NCBI taxonomy): domain Eukaryota; kingdom Metazoa; phylum Echinodermata; class Holothuroidea; order Aspidochirotida; family Stichopodidae; genus Apostichopus; species Apostichopus japonicus. The sequence goes on from NC_092581.1 coordinate 21,238,846, forward strand.
GTACATGTTACCGATTGGTTAGGTGGTCCAAAGCGTGCTGCATGGATTAGGGCCCAAAGCTTTTTCGTGGTCCAATTACACTCATTGAAGAAGTAATGATTTAGTGGTCATTTAAATTGGTCAAGCATTCTTTGGACCGGTCAAGACGCATTATGGTACTCTTCTACAATGTCCTTAGAGTTAATGTTACCCATTGGATAGGTGGTCCAAGGCGTGCTGCATGGATTAGGGCCCAAAGCTTTTTCGTGGTCCCGTTTCACTCATTGAAGATGTAATGATTTAGTGGTCATTTAAATTGGTCAAGCACTCTTTGGACTGGGCAAGACGCATTATGGTACTCTTCTACAATGTCCTTAGAGTTAATGTTACCCATTGGTTAGGTGGTCCAAGGCGTGCTGGTTTTGATTAGGGCCCAAATGTTTTTATTTCAGTTCCCGTTACATTTATTTAAAAAAATGTTGATTTAATGGTCAGTTTAATTGGTCAAGCACTCTTTGGACCGGGCAAGACGCATTATGGTATCCTTCTACAATGTGTTAAGAATCCATATGACCCATTGGTAAGGTGGTCCAAGGCGTGCTAGTCTTGATTAGGGCCTAAAGTAATTTTTTACATTAATTTAAGAGCTGATGAAGTACTGGTCATTTTAGTTGGTCAAGAACTATTTGGACCGGGCAAGATGCATTATGGTACCCTTCTACATAGTCATTAGAGTTCATATGACCCATGGGCCATAGATAAACCTCTTTCCACGACCAAATGTTGAACATCTTGTAAGAAAGCGTTTGTCTTGCCACAGGTGTTACGTCGATACAATTGTCGAATACGTAACCGAATAGGCAGCTCAGTTACTCATTCGCGAATATCGAACGAGGAACGGGGAATAAGTATCTAACTTCACACCGGTGTAAACATGTACATAACTTTAGAACATTGCCACATTTCATTTCGAACACCAGTCTATCTGATATCACCAGTTGGCGTTCCATATTACATTATCACGTCGAGTGCTCTCGATCCTGTGTAGAAATCAAGCAAGGGACAACAAATCCAGGGAAAATTGCAGCTAATTTGATATCCACCGAACTTTGACTGATAAAGGTAACTAAATACTAAATAGACCCATAACAAGAAGAAAAAAGCTTCCACTGATCAGAGAGGCTTTCAAATGCCTAAAGATGAGTAACGTTTGTCGCCGGGACGACGCTGAATGAAGCGGAACACTGAAAACCGACGTTGAATTTTGCAGTCTCGGGTTCTTGCAATGTTGTGTTTGCAAAGCCTACAGTAGCCTACTGTACAATCAGTATGTCTTCTTTTTCTCAATGGTAGAAGTAGCATACGCCCATGAAAAGCCCCATAGACTTACACAATAAATCACGAAAGTAATGTGGTCTCAAAGTCTAGATAGAAGTTCTCACTAGTAAACAAACCTTGTAGGATCCTAGCTTGTTTATCCTATCTTAGGCTAGTCTATATATCTACATTATACTATTCTGGTCACTGTTAGTGCTAGTTTACTGAGGATAGGCATTGTTGGTATTCTACTGTATCTATTGTTTACACTGTAGGTTGAGTTATGTTTGGAAGCTTTTATGGCCAGGTCAATTGGAGAGTACCCAGGTGCACATACACTGGTGTGATCCCATGTTATACAGGTGTAGATGTTTGTGAGAGGTGGAATGACCTAGTGGGAGTGGTCAGTGGTTTCCACCTACCAATAGGATTGTGTTATACTAGGGTGTTGGTTTATGTTAGTGTTAAGTTGTTATGTATGTTGGAGATGATGTTACAAGAGAATAATATAAAGCAAAGCTCCTCCAGCCTCCAAAGCTGTCAACTTGTCTTGTGTCATTCTTCGTTGGTTGCATATGTTTTAGTTTGTTCTGTTACTGCTCGGTCACTACAATTAACCTCTTACTCAGTAGTAAACAATTTTCATACTCTGCTCTTGGGAGGTCTAAAGGGGTCTAAAATTGCCTCAATTGACCTGATTTTTGCAGCACCATGTACTGCCATGTACAGTACTTCCACAAAAAAAAAACTAGATACTAATAGCATTTTGTCACTTTTCTTGACTTGAAGGAGAACTTTTGGTTGATATAGACTCTAATAGGAGCATGCCACCTTAAAATCGTACCAGAGATACTGTATCTTAGCCTCCTTAGGCCTATGCTTGGGCCTGGTGTACATTGTAGCCATTGTTTGTAGTTGTTGTTCATGTTATACTGTTACAGGCATGAGACTCTTCCGCGGAAACGCGGATTTCCGATTTTTTTTTTTTAATTTCCACGTTTTTTCTCGTAATTCGCGTTTTTTATTATTTTTTATTTTTAATTTTTTTGATTTAATTTTTTTTTTTTTTTTGGCAGAACATGCTGGACTGTGAAGGGAAGGAACACCCAATTTGACCAGTGGTGGAATCAAGTAGCACAAAGCAAGCAAAAAAGCCTTTTTTTCGTTCAAAAAAGCTAATAGGTAAATTATACAAGCAGAAATTCCACACTTTTTTGGCGAGTTACGTGATGTGATAGATTCCATCTAGAGTCCACCATTTTGCATCTAAGCCCTCCTTACCTGACAAAAAATTTCTAAAGGGGAGGGGGACACCCCCTCCCCTTATACCCCTCCCCCAGGACTGCGATCGATAAATTTCAGATTTTTTTTTCCCGGCTCAGTCTCATCCCTGCTGTTAGGTCTAGGTTGCTGGTATTGCAAATGAGATTAATAACTGCTGTTAGTCTTTTAACTCATTCTTGTGATTGAATTGATATACTACAGATTCTGAGTCTGAGGAATTTTGTCCCCCTCCTCCCATCCCCAAAGAAACCTTTTTTTGACCATGATTTGACAAAGCATTCTAGGCTTGTCCACAACACCAAGCACAGTTTGTTATTTTTGGCAACTATTTTTCTATTCGCTCATTTGTATACCAAAAATGATTATAAATAGAGCCTTAGCTACCTATGGTTCCTTTTTTATCTCTCAAAAGTAAAATTTTACTTTCCAGGGAATACAATGTTTTTTGGAAGGAAAAAATGAGATCTTGTTTAATATTAGTAGACAAATTTTTCAACATGATAGGCTAATCACTAAAGTGGCGATAAGTTCCTCCTTAAATATTTCACAAAATTTGGCTAACATTTGTTATCCTAGGTTACTACAGTTGTTTCTGAGTTATTCCAAGACATTGAGGAATGAGTGAGGAAGAATGCTAAGAGGTACGTGGCATTAAAATCATGCTAGTTGAAGTTTGCATATAGTGACCATAACTTGACTGTCTAGCAATTTTAAGGATATGTAGAATACTGATGTCATTTACAAAGAGACTTGTTCTGTAAGTTTCCAGATAGAAAATTCCTCTGTGGGTAAATGGTCTTAATGTTGCAGTATATACAGTAGACATTGAAGCCAAAGCTGTTTGCTACATAACCCAAGTTTGAATTCAGGGCTACTGCACACAACTCAATATTACTTTCATTCATTTGCAGGTGTTAACAAATACATTTTGAGGACTGAATGTGGTGGGAATGATGTTTGCTTTATCTCATTGTATGTGGCTGGTCATCATTCTTTGTCAACTTTGGTCTCGTTCAGTTGCAATAAATGAACCGTTACTGTTAATGGTAGGAATGGATGCTTTCAGATGGGATTTTCTGGACCGTGCCCAAACACCTCATTTTGATGATTTAACAGGGAGCGGCATTCGAGCAAAGCACATCGTCAACGTTTTTCCAACAAAAAGTGCCCCTAACTGGTACACCATTGTCACTGGGTTATATCCGGAAGCCCATGGGTTAGTCAACAACCATGTGTATGATCCCTTAGTGAATTGTGATCAGCCCTCCATGGGAGTTGATCTAAATTGTTCAGATCCATTATTGTGGAACCAAGCTGAACCTATATGGATCACAAATCAACGTCAGGGAGGGAAAAGCGGAGTTCTAAACTTTCCATTTGGCATGACAGTGCAATATGATGGCATGATTGCTAATTTCACCACAAATCCTGCCAAACCACTTATCAGCAAGGAGAAACTTGTTGATGATATTGTTGAACTTTTTGCGACTAAGAGTATTAACTTTGGGATTATCTGGTTTCCAGATGTGGACCATGCCTGTCATAAGTATGGTCCAGAGTCCAAGGCAGCCACAAAAGCAGTGGAAGAGATGGACCGCATGGTTGGTTATTTAGTTGATGTACTGAAGAAGCACAATCTACATGACGTTCTCAATATCCTTGTTGTAGCTGATCACGGACAAGTAGAAGTATTTCCGTCACAGACGATCTTTTTAGATGAACATGTTGACCGGGCACTGTACTTTGGTTACCAAGATACTCCTGTATTCTCAATTTTTCCACACAAAGGTAAGCATTATTGACCAAGTTTCAAGAAATACCCATCACCACGAGTATGAATGTCAGCATTGGTTAGATTAGATTTGAGATTGGTATTTTAGAATGTTTAGTTTGTTTGATTCACAGTTCATAAAGAGACAAACCCTCAACATGTCTGACTGGTCTGATTTTGCCAGTGTTTATGGTTTATGTCAGTACATTTCAAAGTCCTCTTTTTGGGGAATTTAATGATATTTTAGCCATGTATATTGTTGGTATGAAGGTAAAATAATTGGCTGCCAAACTTACAGTAACACCCCCCCCCCCCTCCCCTCCTCAGACAAGACATTCAAACTTTTTTAACTTACAGACTTTTTTAGAATTTCTAACAAACAGAAGAAGACTTTTAACTATACTGTCACTTCTTTAGCAGATACTTTCATCAGTGATCTTTATCATATGATTTCAAGATGATGGTTTTGCTTTAAGGAATCATGGCTGAATCATTACAGTTTGTAAAAAAGGAATTAAATGCTTCACTTGTTTTTAACTGATGAAGGATATTAAAACTTAAAAATTGTTTTTGCTTTTTTTTTTAACATAAAGAAAACATTTCATGAACTTAAATCTTATTTATGTACAAAATGGCATTTAAAACATGGGTGGTTTTAGCAATCAACAGCATATCAAAATTAATTTTTGTGCCTGTCATTTTTGATAATGAAAAGCTATCATAATTAATAATTGCTTGGGTGTCTTCTAGATGACGATATCCCTGTGATCATGAAGAAACTAGAAAAGGTTGAACATTTAACGGTCTATACCAAGGACAAAATACCGGAGAAATACCATTATAGGAACAACAAACGTATCCCACCCATCCTACTAATGGCCGATGTTGGATGGAATGTGGCACAGAATAAAACAGAAACGCCTTACTGGGAAAGTAAGCAAATTGCATGTTAACATAAAATTTGATAGCATTCATGCTCTTGGAATAAATGTAAACTCATGCTAATGTTGCTAATTTCATCTGGAATATTCCGCAATTTTCAATTACAATTACAGGTGTTGCACGTTTACTATTGAAATAGAGAATGCTTAGATCTACAGGTGTATTTTTACCTATCCATAGAGATAAATGTATGATGGACCATTCTCAAGGATTTTGCTCATGTCTGCATTTATAAGTAGATACTTGCTCATATTTTCAAGCTTACTCTTTCTTTTTAAATACATTACATGAAAGTTGCAGTTGATTGAGTGACAATTACCAATTTTGCTTTAGTTCTTTCTATATTGTGTCGCTAATCATCTATCATATTGCATTGACTTTGATACAGGGTACCAGTTTGAAGCTAGTTTCATGTTATGTGCATTTCATCATTGTTAGGCTGCAGTAGTAGAGTGTGTTCTGTTGTATTAAGTTTATGATCAGTAATTAATGCCGACGATACTGCTGGTAATGTGGCCAGGGACAAGTAGGAGGGAGGGTAGAAGATGTTTGTCACCCTCTAAAAATGAACAGTGTAACCATGGATCAATTCTATTCAACAAAGGTGATTAATCTTGTCAGTCTGATCTGGTGTACATATTGGTCATTCTTTGTTACTTTGGACTTGATTAACCTTGGAATTTCCCTGAGTAATGACATATTTAGATATTAAGCTCCTGGCTTACTTGTCTCCACTCTACTATTGCACCTTGCCATGCACCCACCCGTATGTTCAACACCCATGCACCCACCTGTATGTTCAACACCCATGCACCCACCCGTATGTTCAACACCCATGCACCCACCCGTATGTTCAACACCCATGCACCCACCCGTATGTTCAACACCTGTGAGGTTTTAGCTTCCAGATATATCAAACTCTGATCTTCCTTTATAGCAACCATCGGTGAACATGGCTACGGCAACGATGTTTCCAAAATGTGGCCGACCTTTGTTGCCAGTGGACCAGCTTTCAGAAAAGGCATCATGAGTGAACCATTCAGTTCAACTGACATCTATTCTCTGATATGCCATATTCTGAGAATTGAGCCACGCCCCCACAACGGGTCCATAGAGCATGTCAAGCATCTTTTTGCTGATGGCCTCCCCAGTCACCAACCGTCTGTGCTTCGTGGTGAGTTGCAAACAAAAGCAATGATATATTAGTTAATACTACCATGGTTAAAACCAATAAAAAATACTGCACCGTGGTTTTCACCTATCCTTCTCCATCCCCTCCCCCCCATACTACCAACCCCGCCAACAGGGTTGGTACCGAAATCCTTTAAACCCCAAATCCCTTAAATTCCTTAGGGATATCCCCACCAGCTTCCCCACTGTCCTGTCTTCTTAATTTGTCAGACCTCTCGGGAACATGATTATGTTTATCAAAACAGAAGTACAACAGCATGAATCTAAGCACTGTTAGATAAGTTAATCCAAATCAATGTGGACCTCCTAAATAGCAAAGTTCTGTTTTGGGAGATGGTAAGAGAAATAAATAGGGGAAATGCAATGAAGAAAATAAAACCAAAGTTCTGTTGTAGGGGGGATGGAAAGATGATATGGAGAATGCAAAGAAGAAACATATCCTTTATGTGTGTGTTCTTGCAGCTTCATTGGGAGTAGTGACATTCCTATTGGTAGTTGTAACAAGCCTGATGTTACTGAGCTGCAGTTTGATGCTGAAATACAGGACAGAGGCTAGATCAGTGAGGAGACTCGAAGAAGCTGAAGGATTACTCGACGAGGATCTGGAGGCTTAGCGGGAATTTATCAAGAGTAACAAGAAGGGTAACCAGATATGTAACCATGATATAAACTGTAATTGAGCAGGTAGGGTTAGATTATCTGGACCCATATATGAATATTGGCTTGAAGAGTAGTACCAATAATTGATAGTCAACATATTAATGCACATGTTATTGTCAAATTGCAAATTTATGTCTTCACTGGTTTTTAACTGAAACATACTGAAATGCAACTTTGAAAACAGAGCAGGAGTGAGGGGGGAGCGGGAGGGGGGTGGGTGAGGGGGGAGGGAGAGTGAGGGTGAGGGGAAGTGGGAGGGAATGGGGATCTGTGAGGAGAAGTTGGAGATAAGTTTAATTGATTGGTTAATATATTTTGTGTAAGTTACATTGTATGATAATCTATGTTAAAGATATGGTCTAGCTATTAAAATTGGAGACTGATTGGAGGCTGAACAAACATTCAGCCTCTGAAGAAGATCCTGCTAGGATTGAAACATCAGGCTCTTTCACTTTTACACAAAAATAAAAGGAGCAAGAGAAGAAATAGAAAGTTATCAATTAGAACAAATGATTGAAAAGTTAATCAGAAAAGCCCAGAAGGGGTAACTCAAGGAATAAAACTGAAAATCACCAGAAAAGTATTCAACTTTTCAATCATAAAGAATCCTTTAATAACTTCTTGGTTGTCTACTTGGTGAACAAATTGCTGGTAGTAGCAAACAAGATTTTTTTAAACATTTTACCATGTCATGTATGGCAACATTGTTTTACATTAGCAAACTTACATGGAGGCTGAAAAGAACAAAGATTTGATAACTATATATCTGTATGTTTTGTAAATTTAAAGTTAGTTAACTCCTCTACTATTTATAACAGAAGCATCTGGGCAACAACCAACTTGTTGGAAACAAGTGAAACCATCTGTAATTGAAGAGCGTTGTGGTTAAGGCAGTGGACTTGTGATCTAAGGTTTGCAGGTTCAAGTCCAGACCAGATCATCGGAGATACTAGAGATGTTAGAGCGTTGTAGTTAAGGCAGTGGACTTGTGATCTAAGGTTTGCATGTTCAAGTCCAGACCAGATCATTGGAGATACTGGAGATGTTAGAGCGTTGTTGTTAAGGCAGTGGACTTGTGATCTAAGTTTTGCAGGTTCAAGTCCAGACCAGATCATTGGAGATACTAGAGATGTTAGAGTGTTGTAGTTAAGGCAGTGGACTTGTGATCTAAGGTTTGCAGGTTCAAGTCCAGACCAGATCATTGGAGATACTAGAGATGTTAGAGCGTTGTTGTTAAGGCAGTGGACTTGTGATCTAAGGTTTGCAGGTTCAAGTCCAGACCAGATCATTGGAGATACTAGAGATGTTAGACTGTTGTGGTTAAGGCAGTGGACTTGTGATCTAAGGTTTGCAGGTTCGAGTCCTGACCAGATCATTGGAGATACTAGAGATGTTAGACGGTTGTAGTTAAGGCAGTGGACTTGTGATCTAAGGTTTGCAGGTTCGAGTCCTGACCAGATCACTCATTGTGTCCTCTGGCAAGGCACTTTATCTCCATTGCCTCTCTCCACCAGGTGTATAAATGGGGACTTGCAATTTAACTTGTAAATATAGTTGAGTGTGCTGGTTTGTGGCTGCACACTATGGGAAGTCCCACAGGGAACAGGTAGATGTGGTGCACTGTAGTGCCCCCGGAGGGATTGTTTGAATTGGACACACTGTGGTGTGTGGGTGTGACAAGTTACCTATGACCAGGGGTTAAGTTGTCAAGTCGCCTTGGCTTCAAATAAGACTAAATCTTAACTTAAATTACTTGCTAATTGACAAAAATGCAAATTGTTTGATTTGATTTTTGTCTGAGGTTCCAATTAGATTAATTATATTTGGAACAAAGGTGTTTTGAGTAAAATCACTACAACAGCCTTTCTAGCACTATGAATGCTGTGTTTATTCACTTCAATCATGAACACACTTTTTCAACCTTTTGCTTTTTGTACTATTTTTTTGTTTCTTGCTTATTTGATTGTTTTCGTTTTTTTCTTTCTTTATGTATTGGTCTCCAAATAAATGTATTTTCATATAAATTATGTGATATCTGCCACTAATTCAAATATTTCATAAAACTTGTGTTATCTGTAATAAATATGTTTCAATGTACTCACAAGGACTGCAATTTGGGTGAATGTTATATAGATATTATATTTTTTTGTGGTATTCTTTAGAATCGTAATTTGTTTTAACAGTGGTTGGTTCAAGTTCAGTAGGTCTGATGTTCACGGACAATTCAGACCTTCATACTGCAAGTGGTCTTACCCAATTAACTGTATGAACGTGATCATGTTGATCACAATTTTGTCTTTTTGGTTTCGATGATAATCGTAACCTATGCATTCATGATGGCGTATGCGTGTATGTAAGTGTGTGTGTGAGTGCGTTTGTGATGCCCAGCTTGTAAACACGATATCTCAAGAAGGGAAGGTCAGACAAATTTCATATTTAGTGTGTGGAAGAACCATATTGAGTACAAGAAGCCTATTCTTTTTGGTGTAGGTCAAAAGTCATTTGGGGTCACCAGGGGTCAAATTGTGAAAACCTTGTAAACACGATATCTCAAGAAGAGAAGGTTGGACCAACTTTATATTTAATTTATATAAGTACCACATTGAGTACAAGAAGCCTATTGTTTTGGTGGAGGTCAAAGGTCATTTGGGGTAACCAGGGGTCAAATTATGAAAACCTTGTAAACATGATATCCCAAGAAGAGAAGGTCGGACTAACTCTATAGCTAGTGTGTAGAAGTACCACATTGAGTTAAAGAGTATTGTTTTTGGCGGAGGTCAAAGGTCATTTGGGGTCACCAGGTGTCAAATTGTGAAAACCTCTTAAACACGATATCTCAAGAAGGGAATCATGGGCAGACCTCTAATGTAGTGTGTAGAATTACCACGTTGAGTTAGAGAAGCCTATTGTTTTTGGTGGAGGTCATTTGGGGTCATTAGAGGTCAAACCGTGAAACCCTTGTAAACATGTTCACCCTCACTATACATTAGGTCAGACTCATTAAGAAAACTGCTCATGTTACATCATCAAAACCACAATGCATTTTTGCATTCTGGTTTAAATTGTCCTTAAACTGTCTTTCAACTCTTTGTTTTGACAGGAGGGATGATCAAAAATATGTAACTACTCCAGGAAGCTAGCTCACAATAGGTGGCTGTGATATCAGCTTGGAAAATGCTCTTTGGAAGCTTTACTTAGGCTATAATAATCTTCTTGTTGATTCATGCTTGAAACCTGATACATGTTTAGCTGTCAAACTTCTCTGTGCTTAAGATTTCATCAAAATGTATCCTTCTCTTTTTGTACTGTAGAATTATTCTTTTCCTCTGTGGAGAGAAATGATTGACATATTATAAAGAAATACAAAGAAATTTGCAGCCAAAATTGCCCCGATGCCATCTTACAATCTGCTGTTGCCAGATGCCTTTAAAAAATATCCCAAAATTTGAAGGAAATCTTCTCAATAAACTAGAATGCAAAGTGCATTGAGGTTTCGATGACTTCATTGCACTAGACTTCTGATTGTTAACCAGAAATAGCTGTTACAATATAAATGGCCTGAACCACTATTTTGATGTACAATAACACTATCAGGTGCGTATCCAGGGGGGGGCGTTGGGGGCGCGCGCCCCCCGGGTAAGAAAAAGAGAAGAGAAAAAAAGAGAAGAAAAAAGGAAAAAGGAGGGGAAAAAAGAGGAGAAGGAGAGGAAGGAAGGGAAAAGGAAAAGAAGAAAGAGAGAAAAAGGAGAAAAGAGGGAGTAAAAGCAAAACGCGAAGACACCGGGAAGAGAAAGAGGAACAGTGACATCATTACAGCGCTGAAGGGTAGCCAGTGACGGATCAATGATTTCGTAAAAGTGTGACTCACAGGGGCGTAGCGAAGGGGTTTTTGTTGGGGGGGGTGTGGAGAATTTGATTTGCCGACGGATCTGGAAGTGGTGACTGAAATGGGGGAGGGGTCTAAGGGGAGGTGGTGTCCCCCTCCCCTTTGGAAATTTTTTAGTTTTGAAACGTCCTTAGATGCAATCTGGTGCATATTTTAAGTCAAATTTGATTTGCCGACGGATCTGGAAGTGGTGACTGAAATGGGGGAGGGGTCTAAGGGGAGGTGGTGTCCCCCTCCCCTTTGGAAAATTTTTAGTTTTGAAACGTCCTTAGATGCAATCTGGTGTATATTTTAAGTCAAATTTGATTTGCCGACGGATCTGGAAGTGGTGACTGAAATGGGGGAGGGGTCTAAGAGGAAGGGGGTGTCCCCCTCCTCTTTGGCAATTTTTTAGTTTTGAAACGTCCTTAGATGCAATCTGGTGCATATTTTAAGTCAAATTTGATTTGCCGACGGATCTGGAAGTGGTGACTGAAATGGGGGAGGGGTCTAAGGGTAGGTGGTGTCCCCCTCCCCTTTGGAAAATTTTTAGTTTCGAAACGTCCTTAGATGCAATCTGGTGTATATTTTAAGTCAAATTTGATTTGCCGACGGATCTGGAAGTGGTGACTGAAATGGGGGAGGGGTCTAATTTTTAGTTTTGAAACGTCCTTAGATGCAATCTGATGTATATTTTAAGTCAAATTTGATTTGCCGACGGATCTGGAAGTGGTGACTGAAATTGGGAGTGGGGTCTAATTTTTAGTTTTGAAACGTCCTTAGATGCAATCTGATGTATATTTTAAGTCAAATTTGATTTGCCGACGGATCTGGAAGTGGTGACTGAAATGGGGGAGGGGTCTAAGGGGAAGGGGTATCCCCCTCCACTTTTGAAAAATTTTTAGTTTTGAAACGTCCTTAGATGCAATCTGGTGCATATTTTAAGTCAAATTTGATTTGCCGACGGATCTGGAAGTGGTGACTGAAATGGGGGAGGGGTCTAAGGGTAGGGGGTCTACCCCTCCCCTTTGGAAAAATTAGTTTGAACGTCCTTAGATGCAATCTGGTGCATATTTTAAGTCAAATTTGGCACGGAAGAAGCTCCCGTTCTCCTTTTTCTATTCAGCTTTCCTTCTTTCTTCCCCTTCCGCTCTCTTCACCTTTTCTCCTTTTGCCGACAGACCCAAAATTTGCCGACAGCGACCAAATTATTGGGGGGGGGGGGGGTGTGACACCCCCCACACCCCCCCGCTCGCTACGCCCCTGGTGACTCACCTTACCCCTTACACCGACAACTCCATTTTTTGACGTTTCCATTTTCCTCTCTCACTAATGATCTTTATATATACTATATATGGTCTATCATAACGCGTGTGTAGAATTGTGCTATGAAACCAACTGTGGCTGGTCTCGAACTCGACCGTGTCGTCGGGGAACATGACGCATTTTGGGATGGGGGCGACCGCCCCCCCCCATTCAGCATTTTTTAAATGATATCGCTAAGTAATTTCAAAATAGAAAGTGCTTAGAGGCAACTTACAAGGCCTGGGAAGTGTCATTTCCAGCGATCTGGGAGACATTTTCGGCCAAAATTTGCTTGTACGCTTCGCGCTAACAAATGGTCCTGGGTAGTGCCATTTCCAGCGATCTGGGAGGCATTTTCGGCCAAAATTTTCTTGTACGCTTCGCGCCAACCTATGGTGGCGCTACGCTTAGATAATTTGCCTACAGGCTTCGCCCCTCCCTTGGCAAATTCCTCGCTAGGCGCCTGTTCGAATTTGTAACACAAACAGCAGATATCACATCATATCAGTGAGCATGAAAATGGCGCTCCAGGATGAAAAGCCTCAAAACTGTCCGACTTGCCTGAAACAATAACCACAAATTTTCGCGCGCGAAGCGCGCGTTCAACGTGTTCCTGTCAATATCATATAAGCAAGCATCGGTTATTACATCGCATGCCATCATGTACCGTACGGTCCGTTAAAATTGCGCAGTATACCGCGGGATGCTAATGTAAACAACGACATGTCTCATGTAGATGTATAAAAAGCATGGAGGTCCAATTATGTCAAAATTCTCTTTTACATTAGTAATGGCGAATTAGGGCCTGCACCCCCGCCGCGCAGTGGCGGAGCGTCCATATGGTCAGGGGGGCGGATGCCCCCCCCCCCTGACGGACTCAAATGGACTGCTGGCGCCTTTTTCAGTTCTTTATCACTTTTTAATTATTCTAGATTACTGACTTTTTTATTGCGCTCTCATCTACTTATTGACATTTGTCACATTTTGTTGGTGTAATTTGGCGATGACACCTTATTCTTCGTTTATCTGCAAATTAGCCAGGCCCGGAAAGGGTCATTTCCTGCGATCTAGGGAGTATCTTTACTCAAAAATTTTCTGTACGCTACGCGCCAACCAGTGGTGGCGCTCCGCTTAGATAGTGTCGAAAGCGCCCCTTCAGACCATTCTCGCCACTCCTGACCAATACCCCTAGCTCCGACACTGCCGCCGCGCCTCCTACGCCTATGTGTATAGTGTTCGGTTTCGGAAATATCTGCTATTTTTTCATTTCCTTCAACCAAGTTTTATAATAGCCGTTATAACAGGTTTTAATATTTGTACACTAATAAATTAACTGTGTCTGAATTTTCGAATTTTTCTGACCAACATTCTACATCACACTTCCCTCTACTCGTGCAATTTTGACCGGTCTGTTAGGGGTTGAAGGAAGTTTTTTCTATATTGGTTGTCCATAGATGAAATTTTGTACAAGATTATGGGTATGTTTTGAAGTGAGTTTATTCACGAGAAATGTGAATTTTCAAATTCTGAACAAATATGGGGCTTAAAACCTTGAAAAGTTGGGCTGACGGCTATTGTGGGCCGCGACGTAGAATCACCTACAAAAGCAAAGACCCACAGGAGATGAGATCAAGTCGAACATGATGTGTGCCGGGTTGACAATCTTCAAAAAGGTTATGGATGGAAAAAAAAACTATTAGGAAATACTTGGTTCTCAGGCAAAAAGTGTACATCTGGTTGGTCATTTCAAGCCCGAGAAGTGCCGTTTCCGGTGATCTGGGGGGTTTCAAAACAAGAAATTTTCTTCATGTGAGAATCCGCCCTTTAGTAGCACGGACGTTCACTTTTGGACACTGGCAGTTTCTGTACCATTCAAGGTTATTAGTTTGGAATATAAGCTTGTATATTACGTAACTATTTTCCTTTCAAGTAGCCTGATTTCCCTTAGCCATGCAGCCAAATAAGATGTAATTTTTACGTTTGATGATTGTTTTACTGTAATAAAAGTCTTAGCTGGATTATTTATACCCAATTTAGTGGTTGAATTTTCCAATTTGTTGCAATATTCATCGAAATAGACAAGTTTGAGAAGTTTAATTCCGATCTGAACTTTCAAATTGTGCCGATCCCTGAGCGTACATCCTCCCCAGGAGAAAAGCCCGCGCATTTCAGTTCAGGCGCTACTTGCGAAAACCCGGTGAAAGTGATCGTGAATCTACACACTACAGCGCTGTAAAAAAAATGTACAGGTCTGAAGACTTCGTTCTGTAGCGAGTTCAAATTGGCCATAAATTCCCTTATTTTTTTGTCTCGGCTTATTGTTCAAGTAGAATAAGGCTACAGAAGAGACTGATTTGGTTGAAGAGGTGAGTACTAGGCTATGAAACATAGGCCTGTTTCACATCCCTCCAATGTTTGTTTCGTTTCAGGTTTGCCGAACTTAGGCTAAGCATAGCCGTAATATAACTAGTGTTAGGCCTAAGCTAGTACAATGCTAGGTAATCTTAGCCTCACGCTAGACTAGTTTGAGAGTTTCTATAGTATAAAGGTGGGCCTATTACATGTACGTTGTCGGTTATGTAAGGGTTTTGACAATACGTACGAGTCTAAGATGATAACCTACACATCTAAGTTATCTTCTGGAAGCCTTTGATGTACTTTCGATGAACCTTTTGAAGTAAGTACTAAAGTATATGCTTAACTTGTTCTTTAATTTAAATGTATAGTTGGCTTAGAAATAGTAGTACTAGGCTACTTACTAATACTACTACTAGTACTAGCCTAGTGTACTTAAGTCTAACTAGTATTAGGCCTAGTAATAGTAGTAGTACTAGTACTACTTACTAATTACTGCTATACTACTAGTACCAGGCCTAGCCTAGTGTACTTAAGTCTAACTAGTAATAGTAGTACTAGGCTAGAACAAGACCTAGTCTACCTAGGCTATAAACAAGACAGAGCCTGAGCAAAGCCGCTATTCGCTTGAAATTGGGTGCCTTTGCAGTGGTGTTTGAAACAAGAAAATCAAAACACCATCCTTGTACCAAATTGTGGCATGTAATCAGCCAAGGCTAGGCATAGGAGATAAATTGACTTCGTTCACAAGAATATAGAAATTGTCCACCTGCAACAAAGACAATGTATCATGATTCTTAAGTAAATTACACAGGGCAGTTACAAATAAGTAGGCCTACACAAACAACAAAAAATTAGTAGAATTTTTCAAACACTACTTTAAAAAGAACTTGATAAAACATAACATGGAAGAAAACACAACACCACAATTGCAGCAGGCTGTACAGAAAAAGCAATTTAATATTATGAGTTTTAATAGCCAGAGAATGAAAGATAAAATGATAGCAGGTTTAGGTCATAGAAGGCTGACTGGGCCTACTACTGCATTGAATTACTTGCCACATAATCTGGACATGGATGGGGACTACTGTCAGTCCAAAGGGAAGCAGCTTGTTACGTACACACAAGGTACACACAGTCCCTCCTGTACCTCACTAATCACTCGCCCTGCACATCTTATACATTTATAAATACACTTATTTCCATTAATTGTAGCATTGTCTCCCAAGCACATTGGGTAGTAATAACCCCACAAAAAAGGAATAACAAATAAATTACAGTGATTTTTTTCTATAACTCAATAAATTGCTGTATCAGTCACTTAAACTTATCTCGAGGTCTTTACAATACTTAACAAATTCTTCTCAGACATTCTCAATGAACACTCATGGTGACTAAATGCCTCAGTGAGGTAAATTGGCCAAAGTTGACCATATTTGAATATGTGGCATGTTTGGGGCCAATACAGTTTTGATGCATGCACATGGCCCAGGTGACCACAATAGGAAAATCATTTACCCCCCCCCCCACCTCTACCAACCAAAATGAATTGGCTCATATAATAACAGACAACTTTGAATGCAAATGTTAAGTCACAAACTATTATCTAAGCCCTCTGTTCATTTATTGCTTGTTTTTCTTGTAGAACTGCAATGGCCCGAAAAAGAGGGAAGGAGAAAATGAAAAGAAGGAGCAAACAAGGCGATTGAAGAAAATTAAAAGTAGACCCTTTGCTTCTGAAGAAGTAGGCTGCGACAGAAAGGTTCTGTCATGGATGGCAAAGACCAACTTGGATGATCAATGTCCTTCTTCTCCATTTCCTTCATTTCCCAGTAGTAGCCAGTGCTCGGAAAGCCAACAAAGTGATGGGCAGGATACAACTGCCAGCACAGAAACAGTGCCTAGTGAAAGTACAGGTGATGACACATCTTCCAACACAAAGTGTATTTGTAATATTAAAAAACAAAATATTAAGGAGGATAAACTTATGGATGGGTTTATGAAGTGGAGGAAAGCTCACCAATTGGTGGCATTTTATGAAAACCACTAATTTTAAATTCTTGATTCCTTATGATTATGTTCATTTGCATATGACCCATTTTATTAAGACAGCACATACCATCTTGTGTGGTGTCAGGATAATTGGCTTTCATTTCATTTGGTCACATATATGTCAGCAGTCCACCACCAAAATCCCCCTTCCCTCTTAAGTTATAACCCTAAGAATAGGTTAATGTAGGGTCATTGGATAATGCAAGTGTCAGCAGGCCTATCCCAAAAAAGTATCTTTTAAAAACCTAACATGGTTTGCCTAAGGTGACTGGAATAAGTGAAGGTTTGAAGACAGCACACACCATATTGTGTGGTGTGAAGCTTTGCCACATTCTGTTTAATATTGCTGTTAGTGGCTGAATCTTATTTTATAATACTTACTTAAGACTTCACTAGTGGCCTATAGCCAATTGATCAGTAGACTATATGAGGAACACATTCATTACTCAATATTGATATATAAATGTACTTTATAGGTTTCACTTAGTAGTAAGAGTGTTACAATATTTCCAGAAATAACTAATATGTACAGTTAAGTAATCAACCACCCATCACTACCTCCCACCCCCCCCCCCCCGCCCTTAACCCAGTTCAGTTATAGGATATTGTTCAGTATGTTCATTGAATGGTACACATATCAGTAGGTTTATCCAAAGAAAGGCCTATGTACAGTAGTTCATATAATGTAGTTGGCCTAAGGAAATGTCATTTAACTGGTAATAGTGAGGGTGTGAAGGCAGCACACACCATATTGTGTGGTGTGAAGCTTTGCCACATACTCTTTACTAATGCTGTTAGTGGCTGAATCTTATTTTATAATACTTACTTAAGACTTCACTAGTGGCCTATAGCCAATTGATCAGTAGACTTAGAGAAACACATTCATTACTCAATATTGATATATAAATGTACTTTATAGGTTTCACTTAGTAGTGAGAATGTTACTACAGGTATATTTGACAAAATCACTATTATGTACAGTGAAGTAATTACCCCTCAACCCATTACAGTTGTATGCTGTAATACAGTAGGTTCATTGAAATGTACAATATCAACAGGCCTAATTAAAGTGTAGTCTAGGACATTTAAATGTAATTTGCAATATTAAGTGACAGTTATTTGTGAGAGTGTCATATAATTTGGTGTAAAGCTTTGCCACATGCTTTCTTGCAGTCAATAGCTGAAAATTATAATTGTGGTTAGTGTAAAGTAAGCCTTTTTCACATTGAAGGTATGTCATTATGCCAATTTCCATTTCCAGCAACAATATTGTACAGGTAGCCATGTACTGTTGATTTCAGAGTTCAAGGTTTTCATGTAAGAAATTGAAGTCTTTCATTGAATTATGAGGTAATATTTTGTGAAAGCACCATGTTCCTAGTATAGACACTTCCCCCACCCCCTCCCTCTACGTTTTACTCCTTTCCCTCATGTTTCAGTTACATTTGAATATACAAGTACATCATCTAGACTAAGATTACCGTTAATTATGTATTTCAGCAGGCCTAACCCAGGGAGCATTATCCATTTAATGTTTAGGCTTATTAGGAGATTACGGTACAGTACGTCGTTGTGTAAGTGAGAGTGCTAAGACAGCATGTACCACCTTATGTAGTGTAAAGAAAGTTTTACCACACACTTTTTACTATCATATTCAGTGGCTAATTATAGGCTTATTGTGCTTTGCACATTGAAGAAATTATGATATTGTTGCCAGGCCTCTATGATTTGCTAAATGAAAGCAATCAGTATTCACTTGCACTCAGCATGACTGGCCTTTCACACCCCTTCTACTGACACACATTCCCACCCTGTCCACACCATTGTGTAATGTGGTTTACTGCACTAAGTAAGCAACCACAAAGTTTGTGCTTGACAGCACATTGGTGATTTGTCAAAATAACAGACCTTTTCCAAAGCTCCTCAAATGCTAGTATCCCAGTGGTCATGTTTCAAGTTCACACCATATTGACTTTTACTTTTCACATGGCACAGTTGAGAACTACACAGTTGGCACAGTTGAGTACCACAAAAATCTTCAGGCAAATCATTACAACCCCACCCCTACCAACCTAATTGAATTGGGCCCATACAAAAGAAAACTTTGAAACTAAAAGCCAAGTCACAGATTATGATCTTTACACACTGTTCATTTATTGCTTGTTTTTCTTGTAGAACTAACTGTTGGCCTTGAGAAGAATAGAGAAGGAGAAAGTAAAAAAGGAGCAAAGCTAAGCAAATCAAGAAACAAAGTAGACGCTCCGCTTCTGAAGAAGTGAGTTGTGACAGAAAAGTTCTGTCATGGATGGCAGAAAACTATGTGGAAGAATGTCCTGTCGTTCTCCATTTCCCGGTAGTAGCCAGAGCTTGAAAGGCTAACAAAGTGGTTGGAAGGCTTCAACTACCAGCGCATAAACTGCCTGACAAAAGTACAGGTGATGGCACTCCTTCAAATACAAGGTGCAGATGTAATATAAAAACAAAACAACATTGAGGATAAACTTTTGGATGGGTTTATGGAGTCGAGGAAACTAATATTTTCATTTTTATGTGACCCATTTTATTGAGACAATGAAGATAGTACCTACCATCTCGTGCAGTGTGAGGATCATGGCTTTCATTTTATTTGCCAGCAGTCAACCACCAACACCTTCCTTTCCTCTTAAGTTTAAATACCCTAAGAATAGGCTGCTTTAGTGTTATTGGATTATACAACTATTGGCAGGACTATCCAACAAATAGTCTAATATAAAATTCAAATGTCGTTTGCATAAGGAGACTGTTATGTGTGAGAGCTTTGAGGCAGCACAAACCACATGGTCACATGCTTTTCGTTTTTGCAGTCAATCGCTGAATACTGTATCATTGTGAAGTAGGTGTGGTTGCCCTTTTTCACACTGAAGGTATGGCAATTCTCCAAGTCAAGTCAATTTGCCCCAACCCTCCCCAAACCCACAAACCCATAGCTACAGTACAAGTATGTTATCAATACTAGTCTACAGTGAATCTCATTGAATGATACTAATGTCTGTAGGTTTATCCCAAGATAGGTCTATGTATGTATAGTAGTTAAGTTAATATGGTTTGCCTAAGGTATTGTCAGGCAACTGGAATAAGTGAGAGTGTGAAGGTACATGTAGCACACACCATATTGCTTGGTGTGAAGCTTTGCCACATAGTCTTTACTGTTTCTGTTAGTGGCTTAATAAAACTTTGTAATACTTAAGGTTTACACTGGGGGAATATATCTAATAGATCATTAGACTATACTGTATATGATAGGCAATTGGCCTAAGGTATTGTCATGCAACTGGAATAAGTGAGAGTGTGAAGGCAGCACACACCATATTGCTTGGTGTGAAGCTTTGCCACATACTCTTTACTGTTTCTGTTAGTGGCTTAATAATACTTCATAATACCTAAGGTCTACACTGGGGGCATATATATAATAGATCAGTAGACTATACTGTATATGATAGGCAATTGGCCTAAGGTATTGTCATGCAACTGGAATAAGTGAGAGTGTGAAGGCAGCACACACCATATTGCTTGGTGTGAAGCTTTGCCACATACTCTTTACTGTTTCTGTTAGTGGCTTAATAATACTTTGTAATACCTAAGGTCTACACTAGGGGCATATATCTAATAGATCAGTAGACTATACTGTATATGATAGGCAATTGGCCTAAGGTATTGTCATGCAACTGGAATAAGTGAGAGTGTGAAGGCAGCACACACCATATTGCTTGGTGTGAAGCTTTGCCACATACTCTTTACTGTTTCTGTTAGTGGCTTAATAATACTTCATAATACCTAAGGTCTACACTGGGGGCATATATATAATAGATCAGTAGACTATACTGTATATGATAGGCAATTGGCTTAAGGTATTGTCATACAACTAGAATAAGTGAGAGTGTGAAGGCAGCACACACCATACTGCGTGGTGTGAAGCTTTGCCACATACTGTTTCTGTTAGTGGCTTAATAATACTTCATAATACCTAAGGTCTACACTGGGGGCATATATATAATAGATCAGTAGACTATACTGTATATGATAGGCAATTGGCCTAAGGTATTGTCATGCAACTGGAATAAGTGAGAGTGTGAAGGCAGCACACACCATATTGCGTGGTGTGAAGCTTTGCCACATACTCTTTACTGTTTCTGTTAGTGGCTTAATAATACTTTGTAATACCTAAGGTCTACACTGGGGGCATATATCTAATAGATCAGTAGACTATACTGTATATGATATGTATATGATACAATATAGGTTTCTCTTAGTTATGCGAGTGTTAGTATATTTCAAGATATTACTAGTGTGTACAGTAAGCAATAAACCACCCATTTCCCCCCCCCCCCAACCCAGAACTGGCTATTGTACAGTAGGTTCATCAAATGGTACAAATGTCAGCAGGCCTACACAAAGAATAGCATAGGACATTTTAATGTGGTGTGCAATATCAGATGACTTATTCGTGAGAGTGTGAAGGTAGCACATACGGTCTAGTTAGGCTTCAAGCTTAGCCACATGCTTTTCATTTTGCAGTCAATGGCTGAAATATTGTATCATTGTGTAGATTTTGCACAGTATGTTGCCCTTTTTTCACATTGAAGGTATACATGTCAATATATTACATTTTCTTGTTGTGCAGTTTCCTTTCAAATGATCTATCCGTTTCTCCCCCTAAAAATTAAATTAAAAGCTGCCTCAGTTGTTGAAATGTTCTCCAGATATTTTCTGTATTGATAGAAATATCAGTTTTTGGTTCCAATGATAATTTGTAGTCATGCAGGTGGAGGAGTGATGTGTTTGTGATGCCTTGCTTTTAAACTTGATATCTCAAGAAAGGAAGCTTGGACCAATTTCATATTAAAAACGTTGTTGTGACACGTTGAGTTCAAGAATCAAGAGACTTATTGTTTTTGGTGGTCAAAGGTCATGTGTAGTCAGAATGTGAGAACCTTGCAAACCATATCTATATGCTGAGCACAAGAAGACAATAATTTTGGTCATCAGCTGCCGATGTGAGTATTAATTGTCATCTCTCAATACTCTTTGCTAATTGGTCTATTGCAAGCGGTGGCAACATTTGGGATCGATTAAAGCAGAAGAAGGTACACATTTCATGCACTTAATCAACAGTCTTTCTCCAACATGGAGAACATTGTAATGAACTTGGTTCCTTGCTGTGGAAATTTTCTCTTCAGGTAAGTGTGTGACTTGTCTTTCTCTTTTTTTTTAATAAGCTGTACAGGTTTTTCCTCACAGAAATTACTCATTCTCTGCAGTTGTGTTAACAAGGCAATGGTCATCTGATGTCAGTAGAATGTGATTTCAAATCCATGTGAACAACATGATATTATTAAATGGACTGGATTTTTTTTTTTTTTTCATTTGAATATTCTTGTCAGAATCAATACATGAAATCATAACAAAAGGTGAAAGTATATTTCTGAACAATGCTGCTAGTGAATGTTGTTTACTCTGTGAGCCTATAATATGCAGTTTTTAGTAGTTGTCATTGTTAAACATAGATTTCCCAAAATCGTGTAAAATCCATTTCAGAACAATTCAGAAAGTTTGGTATTTACTGTACATAAGTGCAGTGAATGTGTTTACATCTAGAGGCTCTCACACAGAGCAACAACTTGAGTTCCAGTGACCTATCAAATGGAAAGTTTAAAAAGCGCTACAAAAGATGTCAATGATGCCATCTGTGATCTTTCAAAGCAACGCTAGAGACAATCAGACCCCCCCCCCATAATAAAAGTTGTGCCCCTCCCATGAACAAATCCTACCCAAAGGAAGCTTGATGTTTATGCTGAAAACCTTTATACCTTGCCTTGTTCTGCTGTTCACTGTGACAGGACACAATAAAAAGAACATAACAATGGTAAAATCTTGTTTGTTATCCTTTTCTTTGTGCTTTTCATTATTTTGCCTGCACCAAACAGCGTCCCTCTCCACCCCACCCTGACTGCATGTAAGAGGGAAATAATGACACTGTTAAGGTTCATCACTTACTGCTAGTCAGAGCCTGACATTGTTCTGCCCCCCCCCCAACCCCCATGTTTTCATGTGGGACTTATTAATTGTGTATATAAATAATTTTTGACCTTTCACATGACATTTCCAGTCACAGGCCCTTTGAATTTTTTCCATTGTCTCCCTTCTCCTACTCAAACAAAGACCAGATGTGCTTTTGTAATCGACTTCTACAAGCTTCCTAGGAGACAGTAAATAATTTGAAGGAAAAAAAAACACTCCTTCTAGAAGCAACAATACCCCTCCCCAAGCTGATATTTAAAAATCCAGTGAACCCACTTACTAACAAAGAATAATTGTTTGGTAAAATCAATTGCTGATTTCTACATATTTATTTGACATTATTACAGTACAGTCATGGTGAGATTGAATATCTGGGATGATGGCCTAAAGAAAAAGCATGATGGGCGATGTATGGATAAAATGATTGTTGCTGTATATAATAATAGGATCATTTAAGCAAGCAAATCTTATTGTAGCATGAAATAGATCATTTTATTAAATCTATGGCTGATGCTATAATATTACTAGTGACTTAGTTCAAGCAAAGTTTCTGTACAACTAGCCTATTATGATAATTTAGGAAAAAATGCAACATCAAGCATCAACTTATGCTATATATTAAATGATAGAAGTTTTCGCCTTTGAGCCACACTTCGCAAATCACGATAGGGGTATATCGTTGCACAGTATGGTTCATGGATAGGTATGGGTTCCACTATTTCTGCTAACGCAAGTTAGCTCTATAGATTTTCCCAGCTGACGTACGATAGTTCTGTACAATATGATGTAACATTTACCTTTGGCATGTTCGATGTTGATAAACGATGGGGGAGAGTGGTTTTTAGATAACCCTTTTATTAACTGTAATGCGTTTAAATCATTACATAAATTAATGTAAATCACTTATAAATCATTATTAATAATTAAAAAAGGGGAGCTTAGAATCATATCAATCTCTTCAATGGCTTTGTCATATTTCAATTAATAACAATGTATATTCTCAACACCAAAAGATAATGGTACAGTCCAAGTTGAAACGGACGAGATTCAAGCCAAAATAAAGATGGGGAGGAAGTTTGCCGTGAAGAATATCTGTTTTGAATTGTAAACCGGATTACAAGTTTTCGTGAAAAATGCTTTATAGACGACTATTTTTTAGTTTTAAGGGTGCAATTTCGTACTAAATCGTTCGAGCATTTCAAATTTTGGCATCCTAAATACCAAAATCGAGTTTCGTCTGTCGGATAGAAAAGGAATGAAGCATAGGCAATAGCTACGGAAGATCAAATTTCCCGCGAATACCGCAAGAATGCCCGAGGCAGCAAAAATCCTTATGTCCGTACCACTAAAGGGCGGATTTTCAAATGTGTACGCTGCGCGCCAACCGATGGTGGCGCTCCGCTTAGATAGTAATTCGCGCCCCCCGGGTTTGAAAATTCTGGATACGCGCCTGACTATGGCATGATAAACCCAGGTCAGTCTACTGTATGTGGCAATTCACATCTCAAAAAACAATAGGGGTCTTTTACTCAATGAATGCATCCAAACACCAACTTTGAGAGGTATCCACAATTCCCATCGTTAGATATCATGACCTCAATTAGATTTGACAGGATTCCTGTACTCAGTATGGCAAATCCATATACCATGTATGTAAAGTATCCATTATTTCTACCGTGAGTAATCATGTTTTAAAGGTTTTCAGGCATTGAAACATATTTTAAAAGTACTCGCTATTTGGCGACCGTAACAAAAAATCTACTCACCAAAATGCAGAATTCAATGGCCACGATGACCGCTGTTCAAGTCTCCATAGTATGTATGTATGTATGTATATGTGATCTTCCCGCAAGCAGGAATATAGTACAGATCTACAACATCAATACTTTCTATTTTCTTGGCACTCAGGCAGCTACATGGTGCTACTAACCCTAACCCGCTGTTCAAGTCTCCATAGTACAGATCTACAACATCAATACTTTCTATTTTCTAGGCACTCAGGCAGCTACATGGTGCTACGTAATTGCTCATTGGAAAATTATGTTTCTGTGCAGTATGAAATTAAAACTTTTGCCACCAAAAGTAAGTGAGGAACAAAGTAAAACATGGTGCAGAATCATAAATAAGCAGCTACTGTATGCCTACTGTAGTGTCTCAAAAAATAAAATATCTGCAAAAATACCTACGAAGATAGCTTGGCTTCTTTTACATTAGGGCTCTTCAGTCTAGTACTAGGTATATAGGCCTACTATACCGTAGATAGGTGTGTGCGAGTCCTAAGACCATGGGCGGCGATCATGGGGGGGGGGGGGGGACGGGACATGTCCCCCAATATTTTAGGTGGGGTGATATAGTATATAATATCCCCCCCCCCAATATTTGGTGGCATAGTTTTTTTTAAGCATACGTTTTGTATTTTTTTATGAAATCGCTAGTAATTTCAAAATAGAAAATGCTTAGATGCAACTTACAAGGCCTGAGAAGTGCCATTTCCATCGATCATGGGAGGCATTTTCGGCCAAAATTTTCTTTTGCGCTTCGCGCCAACTTATGGTGGCGCTACGCTTAGAAAGTCTGGGTACAAGCTTTGCCCCTCCCTTGGCAAATTCCTCGCAAGGCGTCTGTCTAACCGTGTCACAATTTGTTACTATATATGACCGAAAGTAGTTTTTACTTTTTTTACTCGAAATGAATAGCTAGACGGACCGCATCCGTAATGAAATTTTGTTTGCCTCTTGTGTATGAGTGTAAGTACGCACAATCATATATATGATCCACATCGATATGGGTTCACTGGGTTTCCATTTGGCCTGTTTCTTACAAGATTTCTAACCGCAGGTGAGGGGGAGCATATTTTTTTGGTAGTTTCTATGATATCGAAGTTTTATAGTAGCCGTTATAAGAGGTTTTAATATTTGTACACCAATAATTTAACTGTGTCTGAATTTTCGAAAATTCCTTGACCAACATTCTTCATCATACTTCCCTCTACTCGTGCAATTTTGACCGGTCTGTTAGGGGTTGAGGTTTTTTTTTCTATATTGGTTGTCCATAGATGAAATTTTGTGCAACATTATGGGTATGTTTTAAAGTGAATTTATTATTCAAATTCTGAACAAATAATGGGCTTAAAACCTTGAAAAGTGGGGCTGACGGGTATTGTGGGGCGTTACGTAGAATTACCTACAAAAGCAATGATCGACAGGGGATGCAATGAGGTCGAACATGATGTGTGACTGGTGACAATCTTGAAAAAAGGTTATGAATGAAAAAAAAAACTATTAGGAAAAACTTGGTTCTCAGGCAAAAGTGTACATCTGGTTGGTCATTTTCAAGCCCGAGAAGTGCCATTTCCGGTGATCTGGGGGGTTACCAAAACCAGAAATTTTCTTGTACGCTGCGCGCCAACCAATGGTGGCGCTCCACTTTGATAGTAATTCGCCTGCATCCAAGCAAATGTCCCCCCCCCCCCCCCAATATTTAAAATTGATCGCCGCCCCTGCCTAAGACTATACAGTACCTCACTGCTACATTGAACCGCTACTTGATTAGCGTGACTTTGTACATTTTCCCAACTATATATCTTGTCTTTTAGCTGCAGACTGGTGCACGAAAAAATATCGCCATTACTCCATGACACTGCCTAAAGCAAAGCGATCTTTTACAATAAAAAAACCAAGGGTTGAAAGAGCATCTATCTTCCACTCACAACAGGGTTGAGTGAAAATTGGTTGAGAAATTAACATATGAACCCAACATATTAACGATTGCCTCTAAAACACATAACGTCTTTGGTAAGCTTTAAACTGTTTCCTGTAAGAAATCTTTATGTTATATATATGTTTGCGCTTTATGTTTATATGCTCCGTGAAGTTTGTGAACAATCTCCAAACATGAAAACTTCCCGTACATAATGCACATGCAGCTAGGGAACCATTTTACAAAGTTAATTCGCATAGATATTGGTCGTCGATAAAATCTAACTAGGCAACAGTTAGTTTTGTAAACGCCGCCTAGTCATTTCCCCAATGTAACTACATCCAAACCTGAAGTTTTTATGTGGCACTGAATCTCGGCAATTGCGAAATACGTTGGAAAACTTCAAGAACAGAAGCAAAGATTTAATATAGGGCTGTGATCCACAACAGTATCTTTCATTCTTATGAACGTTTTGTGTACCAACAGCACACATTTGTAATGCAATGACGTATGGGTTAACTCAACGGCACTTGGGTAGTTGATTTGCCTGCATGGTTCGCTAATACTATATACGGATGCCCATAAGCCAATTGCCAACAACCTCTCCTATTCTTATGAGGTGTTACGCACATGCTACTAAAAGGCTGGTTGGTTAGAGATTTATGTGGATTGTGACCCAAGGTTTCCACAATTTTACTCTGGTGACTCCGAATGACCTTTGACCTCCACAAAATAACAATAGGCTACGATCTAGCTTGTTCTTAACGTGTCACAACAACATACTGAATACGAGGTTGGTTCAAGCTTCCCTTCTTGAGATATCGTGTTTACATGGTTTTCAAAATGTGACCCCAATTGACCTCCACCAAAAACAAAAGGCTTTTTCTCCTAAATGTAGTCCCCTACTCAAGAAATATGAGATTGGTCCAAGCTTCCCTTTTGAGATATCATGTTATTATGTTTTCAAAATGTGACCCCAAATGACCTCCGTCAAAAACAATAGCTTTTTCTCCTAAATGTTATTCTCCTAGTCACGAAATATGAGATTGGTCCAAGCTTCCCTTCCAAGAATCGTATATGCAACGTTTTCACACTTTGACACCTGGTGACCTCATATGACCTGTGACCTCTAAAAACAATAAGCTTCTTCAATTAAATGTGGTACACCCACTCATTAAATATGAGATTTGGTCCAAGCTTCCCTTCTTGAGATATCGTGATATTGGTTAATCATTGCAGTTTTTAGGCTGCATTTACTACATTATGGATCAAACCTCACAGGCAGCATATTGAGCACTGAACCACCACTCATTAAAAATAAGAATGCCAGTATCAGACCTTTTGCTCCCGATCATCAAACAGGAAGTAGAGCTTTGTTTACCCGGAAGAAAAAGCGCAAAACCAAACAAGGAATGTGCAGCCTTGCCATCCATACCTACTATTGTGCTGGAACTATGCTTGTTACAAGCAGCAACGGAAATACTTAAGGTTAATTCTGTTCCCAGGTGAACCTTGAGCTGCATTAGATTGCAAATTTAATCCCAAGCACAAGATCTGATGCTTTCATGGTCTTTCATAGTCTGATTCATGTTTAAACTATTTTGTTGCTTTAAAAGTGGGATACAGTTTTATCTTATTATTTAATATAATTTTTACTATATTTAGTAGATTTTAGTGTTTGCTCAGCTTATAATAGTTGTGTTCAATTAAGCTGCCAAATTTGTAATATTTAAAATATGTTATTATATAGATCTGCTAAGTTTTAAATGTAATAAGAGTTACTGGTTGTTCTTCTTAAAGGGAGACTGTATCATGAAATAACTGTTTGATTTGAAACAATATTTTAACGATAACGAATAAAAGATAAATATTTGTCATAACTGAGTAAACTTTACGGTGAAGTAGAGACAAACTGAAAGTGCAAAATGTGACAACAAACTGTAATCTCATTAGGCTACTATTCATAAATGTTGGTCCTCCATCTTTTCTCATCAAACTGCAATATGATGGTATAGGTAAATACATTACAGTTAACAGGGCCTGATGGTTTGGTTCGGATCTTCAAAGCTGGACCGTCTTTGAAGATGATCCTGTGGGAATCGAATTGTCAGTCCCTGTAATGTTTACATGCCGCCTCAAGTGATCAGTAAATTGCATAAACACTCCTTAATGATGACAATACGTACAGTCATTTCCTAGAAACTACAGTGTTTATTGTGACTGAAATCTCCTCTACAGCTGTTATAGAGGTATCACTCATTGCCTATTACTTAGTCATTGAAATGTGAAACCAGAAATGACTTGCTGAAACCTTGATGATGTCATTATGACCTAATCAAACACTGTTCTCTTGAGCTACTCTCCAACAGAAATAGGTAAACCTTTAGTTTAACCCTTTAGAATTGACTGCCTCTGTAGTCTGTAAGGGAATTGCTATCTTGTCAGATTTACATAGACCAGTGTTTCTTAAGAAAAACAATTGATACAATATACTTTTGCACCAAGTTTTTACCAGATTTGGATGAGTGTGGATAATTTGGTTGTTTATGCTGCCCTACAGCTTCATCAGGTTAATCAATATTGATGTAAACTAACACATGTGCTGAGAGAATACCACAAACCTCCAACAAATTGTTTACCTTTTCCATACTCTTACTAAACTACAACAATGTCTAGCTTTGAAAGTAATGTTGCTATAATTCTGTTACAACCAAATAAGTTTACGTTGACCACTCTCTCAACAGAAGACTTTACATGAATGAAACAATATCCAAAGTTAAACTTAAAGGATGGGATATTTTAAATATTCACAGTATTTCTAATATTTTAATAAAGAAACTTGAGTTATAGGTTGAAACAAGGAAATTCACAGGATTATAACATAAACGGATGAAATATCAAATTTAATGAAAATGATACAAGGATCAGTATTATAATGTTAAAGCACATATATCTAATTATGATTATTGATTATTACTGGAATAACATTCTACTAGCTAGCATACAGGATGGCTGTCAACGAGGCAGTGAAAACTGCATTGCATATGTAATGAGAAAGATGAAAATTCCAATCATAACAAACCTCTCCTAAATTCCCAACTTGTACTTGTTAGTTAGTTAGTTGTACAATGCTATTAGAATTAATTTTAATGTTAGATATGGCTGCAAAAATGCCATGGGCTGACATGAAAATGTGTCTTTTCTTTCCTGACAAACAGTTAACTGACCCTCAAGAGCTACCAAATTCTGAAGAAAGTAACAGTCAATGTGCATGTTAGCCAAGTGCATTTGGATTTGGAAAAAGTTCTGAGGAAAATAAAATGCATCCAAAGTTCTGGACCCAAACATGACTTTGCTAATACTGTTGGAAAAGAAGATGGACTTCTTGGAAAGACTTGACAGAAGCAATGACACTACGTTAGGCTATCAGCATGGAAACAGAATGACAAAGCTTGGACAAGAATGAACAGTATTGGAACTCTAGGATACAGTTTTAACATATGTTTCAAATATTTCTATCAACTGTAAAACAATATGTTATAAACTTCTTTTTAATGTTAGGATACCTTGACGCCCCCCCCCCTCCATCTTTTCTCCTACTGTTCATTCTCTCCTCTGTTTCATTTTCTTGACTCATCATAAAATAAATGTTCAAATCCACACAAGATAGCCCACATTAGCTCAATGTTAAAGGGTACAAGAAATTACCTAAGGGTTCTAACGTAAAAAACCAATCCTAGTAAATATCGATAGCGTTTCTTTAAAATAATAAATACATAAAAATAACTCTTAAATTGTTAAGAAGTGTACCTGGTAGATGTTTGTTCCTGAATAGTAGCATATCAATATCAAATGTATTACATTTGCAGCTGTTGAAGAGTAATGTGATTTTTAATAGTTTACTCTGAATAAATATGACCAAAGTACAAAGTAAACATGCAAGAAGAGACATAAACCTACAACTCAGAGATTACTAACGTCTAATATTTCAGTGAAATCAAAGAACGAAAACATGTTCAATTTCTTTTCCAAAAAACTTTCTGCTTTGATGGAAATGGCCAATGACATAAAGAGTTGATTCCTTTTTAATAGACAAGAAATAATACTATACTTTTTTATACATCCCCATCTGAATATCTTGTTCATAACTTTTAAGTTATGGTTTCTTCAAAGCTAACTATTTTTTTTTTGGGGGGGGGGGGGGGTTAAACCAATCCCTATTAAATGAAAATTAAAACTTGATTGGTTGTAATGACATCAAGGCAAATTGTCTACAATAACATATGTTTCCTTTCATATTCTCCTTATTAATTTGCCCTTGCACAGGGTTAACGATATGTCTGAGTTCCCCTGCAGATGTCCTCTCTCTTACCAGAGCGTTACTGTGCATTCAAAACTATTCCAAAACATGTCTGGAGTTCAGACAATGTTTTACCACACTGAATTGGTCATTACTGTGGGAACTATTAAATTGACAGTGTGTGCTAGGCTGAGCTTTTTATGAAGGTAACCTTCAAAACCACCTTTTTTTCCACAAAACAGGGAACACCTCAATAAGGCCCCTGTCCTTACCTATGACAATATGTCAGATAAAATATGGTTGCCCCATCTTGTTCCCAGATGGATAAACAATTTGCCCATGATGTGTTGAACAAAACCAGAGATTTTGCAGCAGGGTTGGCTGATTAAAATCATGGTGATTTAAATCACTGATTTCAAATCGTGATGTAAGCAATTGATTTTTAAAAAAAAATCACTGATTTAAACACTTTTTTTTTTCTTTCATGTTTTAACTTGTTATTCAATTTGTTTTGTGATTTACTACTGTAAGCAATGCTTCTGTACTTTAGTATTTATTTAGCATATAGCACTTGTAACATTCAGTGTGTAGAATAAGTTAGTCATCTTACACTTGTAAATTAAAGTTTCCAAGGGTGTTTCCAGCTAAAGTTATCAAATGAAGACAAAGCTTAAAATGTGTTTGTCTTAAATTTTTAAGATACTGTAAGACCCAGAAGTTAGTGTGTGGATCAACCCCAGAGAATAAAGTATAAAGGACATGTATAAAACCATTGGCAACGTTACCACTATAATGCAAACTTGAAGGTGTATTGTACAGCCAATATATATATATACTTCAAGTATACTGTACTTCAAAGTTTAAGGGTCCTTCCTCATGTTCATGGCTTTAAATCATAACACAAGCTGAGCAGCTTTATGAGTTCCAAGGCGGTTTCTGGGCTAAGGGTGGAGCAGACCATAAGGTGGTTGAATTTTCTGCGGAATAGCTTGTACGTTTATGTACACTATAGTATGAGATACATTCAGGTGACAGGTGTGCACATGTGTATCAGTGAGGTCAATATCTTATTTGTATGGAGAGCAAAATTTAATTTAAAGCAAACAGGAAGTCAAGCAGACATCCTATTGTTGTAAATATATATAAATAGTAGATCATATTTTGTAACAAGATAGTGAAAGTACTTAACAAGAATAATGTATTTGTTGTATACTCTAGAATATCTAGTGGGTTGGCTATATATATTTAAACAAAAGTGTAATAAAAATATGGAAAATCATAAGATGTTTTCTTTCTCCAGGTGGCATAATGAATCCTGTATGCTCATACCATTCATGGTAGTCATTTAGAGATTCATAACCGCCTCAAACTAAGTTACCTTGATATTTGCATTCATCAAAAACATGTATTAATAAAAAAAAAATGTGATTTAAATAAATACAAAAAAAAATCGATAAATACAAAAAATCGATTAAAAAATAAAATAAATCGCCAACCCTGTTTTGCATCTGACTAAAAACAATGACGATGTCAGTCACTTGTCTGTTGTCAGATACAGTCCGTTCATGTAATTAAGTAAAAGAGTGCAAATACTCATACCTCTATCACAAATACTCATACCTCTATCACAAGTACTCATAACTTTATCACAAATACTCATAACTCTATCACAAATACTCATAACTCTATCACAAATACTCATAACTCTATCACACACACCCACACCTCTATCACAAACACTCATAACTCTTTCACAAATACTCATACCTCTATCACAAATACTCATAACTCTATCACAAATACTCATAACTCTATCACAATTACTCATACCTCTATCACAAATACTCATAATTCTATCACAAATACTCTCTATCACAAATACTCATAACTCTATCACACACACCCACACCTCTATCACAAATACTCCTAACTCTTTCACAAATACTCATAACTCTATCACAAATACTCATAATTCTATCACAAATACTCATACCTCTATCATTAATACTCGTAACTATATCACAAATACTCATACCTCTATCACAAATACTCATTACTCTATCACAAATACTCATGCCTCAATCACAAATACTCATACCTCTATCACAAATACTCATAACTCGAACACAAATACTCATAACTCTATCACACACACCCACACCTCTATCACAAACACTCATAACTCTTTCACAAATACTCATACCTCTATCACAAATACTCATAACTCTATCACAAATACTCATAACTCTATCACAATTACTCATACCTCTATCACAAATACTCATAATTCTATCACAAATACTCTCTATCACAAATACTCATAACTCTATCACACACACCCACACCTCTATCACAAATACTCCTAACTCTTTCACAAATACTCATACCTCTATCACAAATACTCATAATTCTATCACAATTACTCATACCTCTATCACAAATACTCATAACTCTATCATTAATACTCGTAACTATATCACAAATACTCATACCTCTATCACAAATACTCATAATTCTATCACAAATACTCATAACTCTATCACACACACCCATACCTCTATCAAAAATACTCCTAACTCTTTCATAAATACTCATACCTCTATCACAAATACTCATAATTCTATCACAATTACTCATACCTCTATCACAAATACTCAAAACTCTATCATTAATACTCGTAACTATATCACAAATACTCATAACTCTATCACAAATACTCATTACTCTATCACAAATACTCATGCCTTTATCACAAATACTCATAACTTTATATCACAAATTCTCATTACATGCTATTCAGGGATTAAATACTCATACCTCTATCACAAATACTCAAAACTCTATCACAAATACTCATAACTCTATCACAATTACTCATACCTCTATCACAAAAATGCATAACTCTATCACAAATACTCATAACTCTATCATTAATACTCGTAACTATATCACAAATACTCATACCTCTATCACAAATACTCATAACTCTATCACAAATACTCATAACTCTATCACAAATACTCATAACTCTATCACACACACCCACACCTCTATCACAAACACTCATAACTCTTTCACAAATACTCATACCTCTATCACAAATACTCATAACTCTATCACAAATACTCATAACTCTATCACAATTACTCATACCTCTATCACAAATACTCATACCTCTATCACAAGTACTCATAACTTTATCACAAATACTCATAACTCTATCACAAATACTCATAACTCTATCACAAATACTCATAACTCTATCACACACACCCACACCTCTATCACAAACACTCATAACTCTTTCACAAATACTCATACCTCTATCACAAATACTCATAACTCTATCACAAATACTCATAACTCTATCACAATTACTCATACCTCTATCACAAATACTCATAATTCTATCACAAATACTCTCTATCACAAATACTCATAACTCTATCACACACACCCACACCTCTATCACAAATACTCCTAACTCTTTCACAAATACTCATACCTCTATCACTAATACTCATAACTCTATCATTAATACTCGTAACTATATCACAAATACTCATACCTCTATCACAAATACTCATAACTCTATCACAAATACTCATAACTCTATCACACACACCCATACCTCTATCAAAAATACTCCTAACTCTTTCATAAATACTCATACCTCTATCACAAATACTCATAATTCTATCACAATTACTCATACCTCTATCACAAATACTCAAAACTCTATCATTAATACTCGTAACTATATCACAAATACTCATAATTCTATCACAAATACTCATTACTCTATCACAAATACTCATGCCTTTATCACAAATACTCATAACCTTATATCACAAATTCTCATTACATGCTATTCAGGGATTAAATACTCATACCTCTATCACAAATACTCAAAACTCTATCACAAATACTCATAACTCTATCACAATTACTCATACCTCTATCACAAAAATGCATAACTCTATCACAAATACTCATAACTCTATCATTAATACTTGTACCTCTATCACAAATACTCATACCTCTATCACAAATACTCATAACTCTATCACAAATACTCATAACTCTATCACACACACCCATACCTCTATCACAAATACTCATACTCTATCACAAAAATGCATAACTCTATCACAAATACTCATAACTCTATCATTAATACTCGTAACTATATCACAAATACTCATACCTCTATCACAAATACTCATTACTCTATCACAAATACTCATGCCTCTATCACAAATACTCATACCTCTATCACAAATACTCATAACTCTATCACAAATACTCATAACTTTATCACAAATACTCATAACTCTATCACAAATACTCATGCCTCTATCACAAATACTCAAAACTCTATCACAAATTCCCATTACATGCTATCCAGGGATTAAATACTCATACCTCTATCACAAATACTCATACCTCTATCACAAATACTGATAACTCTATCACAAATTCCCATTACATGCTATCCAGGGATTAAATACTCATATCTCTTTCACAAATACTTATACCTTTATCACAAATTCCATTAACAAGCAATCTAGGGATTAAATTTACTTCATGATGCAGTCCTACAGACCTCAATCATACACAATTTGACAATTCTTCAACAGCCATATTGAGTAAAGTTTGTAGTTTTAAAAAGTAGTATACAGTAGTAGCTAAAAGTAAAATTGAACTGAGGGAGCACTACAATCAAATCTTTGTATGTGTGTAGATCTGTCATAACATCTTTGTATGTGTGTAGATCTGTCATAACATCTTTGTATACAGTGTGTAGAGTCATAACATCTTTGTATACAGTGTGTAGATCTGTCATAACAACACTTAAACTAATCAGAAATCTGTGTATACAGTGTGTAGATCTGTCATAACAACACTTAAACTAATCAGAAATCTGTGTATACAGTGTGTAGATCTGTCATAACAACACTTAAACTAATCAGAAATCTGTGTATACAGTGTGTAGATCTGTCATAACAACACTTAAACTAATCAGAAATCTGTGTATACAGTGTGTAGATCTGTCATAACAACACTTAAACTAATCAGAAATCTTTGTATACAGTGTGTAGATCTGTCATAACAACACTTAAACTAATCAGAAATCTGTGTATACAGTGTGTAGATCTGTCATAACAACACTTAAACTAATCAGAAATCTGTGTATACAGTGTGTAGATCTGTCATAACAACACTTAAACTAATCAGAAATCTTTGTATACAGTGTGTAGATCTGTCATAACAACACTTAAACTAATCAAATTGAAACAACTAGATTTTGAATTTGTTGGTTTATGTAGTAAATTTTGTAGATATCACAGGAGCAATGCAACCATTTCTAACCAGCTGTGTTAAATGCTAACAAACAAACTATACTGCACTGACATTTGTCAAAATATTTCAATTTATTCATCTACTATAAGATTGTATGAGATAAAAATATACAAAAAATGACATTTCCAGCAAAACAAATACATCTCCCAACCAACAATGGTTTAAGTCGGAAAACTTATATTAGTTGACAAACTTTTAGGAAATTTTACTTTTTACTGCAAATTTCACCTACTCATCTCCTCACTATTCTCATTATTCCCATCATGCATCTGTTCTGTTTCTGCTGCTCTGTTCTGATTGGCCCAAAGCTCGGAGTAATAGCCATTTGGATTGCTTAGCAGTGAATGATGGGTACCCCTATCGACCACACGACCGTGTTTTAATACCAGAATTTCGTCTGCGTCTAATATCGTGGAAAGCCTGTGTGCTATGAAGAGAGACGTTCTTCCTGTCGATATCTGTTTCATGGAGTTCAAAATATTCTGTGAAAAAGAAAAGGAAAAAAAAGAAAATCATCAGAGTAGAAAACAATTGTTATAGAATAAGAGCAAAATGTTGAGAGTTATTCAGTGTCAACTGTACATCATTTTCAGCTGTGTTTTCATTGCTCAAATTCCAGTCCAATATTCTTTTCTCTCACTAACGATAATTAATTCTAACCCAAAAAATGAAAAGCTTACAATCATCACAAGAACATTGGTTGGATTATTCTTTTCATTGTTCATTTTTGTCTGTTTTTAGGGGGAGTGGGAGGAGATGGAGGGGGGAGGCTGTCATCAAATGGGATGTAACATTTTACGTTTCTGTCATAGTAAATAAAACTTCAAAGAAGATGGACAAACTGGTACTCCATTCATAATTAATGGGATACAAGTGATGCAAAGTTTGATAGTATCAAAATTCAATGGCAACTGTCCTTGCTCAGTCAATGTCACCACAAAACTATGTGAACACAGAATCTTGTCACAAAATTAAGATCACCAAGCAAATGGATATTCCAAAACTGTCCCAGAAGTTCCCAAAGGGTGTGCATGTATAGAAAACTAAGTGGCTATTTAAACTTATCTGACAGGTTTATTAATACGGTACATATTGTCCCTTTAATACATTTTACTCCATTCTCATCCTCCAACAAGCCCTGCTTAAATCTTCCACATCCTCTCCTAACCGTGGAGAACTGTATTTCTTTTATTCATAAAGAAAACTGAAGATGGAAGGATGTATATATACACACACACACATATATCTATACTTTACTGTTTTTTTCTTGGGCAGGGGGAGGGGGGGGTGAGGGATGTTAACCTCTCTCTATACCTATAGTTCTGCATGGGAACAAACCTGCTCTGTTATTGAATCCAGAGATGATGTTGCCTCATCATACAAAATAATTGGAGGGTTTTTGAGGATGGTCCTTGCAATGGCAACCCTTTGTTTCTCACCACCTGTTTTGAAATAAGGCAATTGTTACTAAGATATATAATAGAAAGAATATTTCATTAAGATTACAGCCATTAGGATAAACCGAAGCCAGAAAGGAATTCATAAGTTAATATACGTAACAACAGTTGACTATTATGTTTGAACGCCAGCCTAACATTGAAGGGTGGGTACAAGCTTGTACTAACATAGTAACAGTTTGAGTGTCAACACAAGAATGACAAACCGTAGAGAGAGAGAGAGCATTGGTCGCTTGTCCCTAGCAACGGTGCATTGTGGAGATTTTAATGCAAATATTATGATTATACACAGTAGACTGAGCAAACCACTACTTATCCCTACAACAAGAGAAAGCATGTTATTTTTTGTATGATGTTTAGCATGAGAATATTACCAGTACCAGCTGTATCACTATAGTAAGAACAAATAAAAGTCATACATATTTTAATACTAGAATCACACATCAGACCTGAATTATCTTCAGAACATTTCTTGAGAATATTCTGCTGTTCTTTCTACTTCTAAAGATGGAATGATATTAGAGATTTCTTTCATTAATTTATTTCCAAGACAACACATCAATTAAGATACTGAAAATAGCTACAATTGTTTGTAGCACATGCACTCAGGAAGGTGGTGCCAATGGTGGGGGAATATGTCCCCCCGATTAAAAAAAAAGTTCCTTTTCCCACTTTTACAATGAAAAGGTGCCTTTTTGTTTAAAAGAAAACTAAAGTTGAAATTAATAAGTGTCCAGTTGATGCAATATAAGTACACTTAAACAGTGCTCTTTTTTTACAAAAACAACCAAAGACTGAAATTTGTGGTACGGGATGCACAGAAGATACTTCTTGACACTTCCTTCTGTGCACACGACCAAACCATGGACACCAAAATATGTCATCACTGTAAGATTCCTTATTGATGTGATGACCCCCGCAAAGGTCTCTTATATACTTCAATGTTTGATCATAGCAATTTTCCTTTGATACTGTAGGCCTTTTCTGAACATTTATTTTACAGAGATACATACATATATGTATGTATATATATATGTATATATATATATATATATATATATATATATATATATATATATATATATATATATATGTATATATATATATATATATTTATATATATATATATATATATATATATATATATTATTAGAGAAAACCAGAGAAATAAGATATGACTCATAATTGACAAATAAGGAGTAAGTTTTAGAAAAGATATTGGAATTTTCCAATTTTGGGACCTTCGTCAGCAATACAAGATGTAACACAATGAAAGTCTGACACTAGATAAGTGTAATGGCCCTGGAAATACCCTGTCTAATTAAGTGAAGGGGGTATCCGACGTTCAAGAAATAACCAGCTAGATAAGAAATACACTTATCTAGCGTCATACTTTCATTGTGTTACATTTTGTACATTTCATGCGATCGCCAAGTATTGCTGACGAAGGTCCCAGGGCGACCGAAAATTCCAATATATTATCTAAAACTTACACCTAATTTGTCAATTATGAGTCATATTTTATTTCTCTGGTTTTCTCTAATAATATTTTCTTTTGGAGTAAACGTGGATTTTCGTTATATTATATATATATATATATATATATATATATATATATATATATATATATGTGTTTAGACTAGTTGAGACTCAGAGTTTCACGCGTTGAGCGATCTTCAGACAACTCTGTTGTTGTAGTTGTCTGAAGACCGCTCAACGCGTGAGACTCTAAGTAACAACTACTAGTGTTCCACTAGTCTCAAAATATTTCGCTCTGTCCACCGGACATAGAGCACTCTGCGCCAAGATAGACGCCAACCAACCAACTTTATATATATAACTATATATATATATATATATATATATATACATTATGTCACCAAAAACAGAACTAGTATTGTTCGATACAGGTGACAAAAGCCTACAATGGAATTACGACCTTCCTTATATGTATATATATATATATATATATATATATATATACATATATATATATATATATATATATATATATATACATATATATATATATATATATATAGTTATATATATATATATATATATATATATATATTTATATATATATATATATATATATATATATATATATATATAGTTATATATATAAAGTTGGTTGTTAGGAATCACAAATGATTTCGAGTTGGTTAGCATCATGTTTGATCTCTAGAGTAAGGCAAAATATGTCACCAAAAACAGAACTAGCATTGTTCGATACAGGTGACAAACGCTTACAGTGGAATTACGACCTTCCTTACCGGTTTCGAACCTCTGGACATACAATCAGCGTCCATGTCCTAGTTGGTTAGGGTGTCCGCGTACAAAGCGGGAGGCCCGCGTTCGAATCCCGGTGGAGGCTGGAAGTTTTTTCACTGTTCTTGATTTTCCAACTCATTACGATTTCAATAATATATATATATATTTATATACTTCTATATATTTGTAAAGGCCATGGAGCATTGCCTTCAATAGCTGCATAAAGCCAAGCCCCTCCTCCTACCACTCTCCCTGTTCATATTGTGTTTTTTCCAAATTTAGATATATCACCTGATAATTTCAATCCTCTTTCCCCGACTTCAGTATCGTATCCATCTGTCAAATTCGTAACTGATTTGTGAACATCAGCTATCATTGCAGCTTCGAAGACCTCCTCTGCAGTAGCATCCATCCTCCCATATTGTATATTATAGAATATTGTATTATGAAATAATACACAGTCCTACAAAGTGAAAGATATCATAATAATTATAAATCTTATCCGTTACCCTTTGAACACTAAGATGCTTTCAGGTGAATGCACAATCTCCTTTCCCCTTCCCTCCACCCCCCCCCCCCCCCCACAGCATTCCAGCCTGTGGTGGTTTCAGGTGAATGCACAATCTCCTTTCCCCTTCCCTCCACCCCCCCCCACAGCATTCCAGCCTGTGGTGGTTTCAGGTGAATGCACAATCTCCTTTCCCCTTCCCTCCACCCCCCCCCCCACAGCATTCCAGCCTGTGGTGGTTTCAGGGGAATGCACAATCTCCTTTCCCCTTCCCTCCACCTCCCCTTGTGATACAACCCTTATCAACTGTATAATAACTGATATAATTAACTACATCAGGAATGGGAAGTTTATGCAATCAACTAGATTAAAAACCATGGTATCATTTACTTCATACTGACTTGTGATAC
The DNA here is from genome assembly GCF_037975245.1 of Apostichopus japonicus. Lineage (NCBI taxonomy): Eukaryota > Metazoa > Echinodermata > Holothuroidea > Aspidochirotida > Stichopodidae > Apostichopus > Apostichopus japonicus. The sequence continues at coordinate 21,279,636 of NC_092581.1, forward strand.
AACCCTTATCAACTGTATAATAACTGATATAATTAACTACATCAGGAATGGGAAGTTTATGCAATCAACTAGATTAACAACCATGGTATCATTTACTTCATACTGACTTGTGGTACAACCCTTATCAACTGTATAATAACTGATATAATTAACTACATCAGGAATGGGAAGTTTATGCAATCAACTAGATTAACAACCATGGTATCATTTACTTCATACTGACTTGTGGTACAACCCTTATCAACTGTATAATAACTGATATAATTAACTACATCAGGAATGGGAAGTTTATGCAATCAACTAGATTAACAACCATGGTATCATTTACTTCATACTGACTTGTGGTACAACCCTTATCAACTGTATAATAACTGATATAATTAACTACATCAGGAATGGGAAGTTTATGCAATCAACTAGGTTAACAACCATGGTATCATTTACTTCATACTGACTTGTGGTACAACCCTTATCAACTGTATAATAACTGATATAATTAACTACATCAGGAATGGGAAGTTTATGCAATCAACTAGATTAACAACCATGGTATCATTTACTTCATACTGACTTGTGGTACAACCCTTACCAAATGTATTATAACTGATATAATTAACTACATCAGGAATGGGAAGTTTATGCAATCAACTAGGTTAAAAACCATGGTATCATTTACTTCATACTGACTTGTGGTACAACCCTTATCAACTGTATAATAACTGATATAATTAACTACATCAGGAATGGGAAGTTTATGCAATCAACTAGATTAACAACCATGGTATCATTTACTTCATACTGACTTGTGGTACAACCCTTATCAATTGTATAATAACTGATATAATTAACTACATCAGGAATGGGAAGTTTATGCAATCAACTAGGTTAACAACCATGGTATCATTTACTTCATACTGACTTGTGGTACAACCCTTATCAACTGTATAATAACTGATATAATTAACTACATCAGGAATGGGAAGTTTATGCAATCAACTAGATTAACAACCATGGTATCATTTACTTCATACTGACTTGTGGTACAACCCTTACCAACTGTATTATAACTGATATAATTAACTACATCAGGAATGGGAAGTTTATGCAATCAACTAGATTAACAACCATGGTATCATTTACTTCATACTGACTTGTGGTACAACCCTTATCAACTGTATAATAACTGATATAATTAACTACATCAGGAATGGGAAGTTTATGCAATCAACTAGGTTAAAAACCATGGTATCATTTACTTCATACTGACTTGTGGTACAACCCTTATCAACTGTATAATAACTGATATAATTAACTACATCAGGAATGGGAAGTTTATGCAATCAACTAGATTAACAACCATGGTATCATTTACTTCATACTGACTTGTGGTACAACCCTTATCAACTGTATAATAACTGATATAATTAACTACATCAGGAATGGGAAGTTTATGCAATCAACTAGATTAACAACCATGGTATCATTTACTTCATACTGACTTGTGGTACAACCCTTACCAACTGTATTATAACTGATATAATTAACTACATCAGGAATGGGAAGTTTATGCAATCAACTAGATTAACAACCATGGTATCATTTACTTCATACTGACTTGTGGTACAACCCTTATCAACTGTATAATAACTGATATAATTAACTACATCAGGAATGGGAAGTTTATGCAATCAACTAGGTTAACAACCATGGTATCATTTACTTCATACTGACTTGTGGTACAACCCTTATCAACTGTATAATAACTGATATAATTAACTACATCAGGAATGGGAAGTTTATGCAATCAACTAGATTAACAACCATGGTATCATTTACTTCATACTGACTTGTGGTACAACCCTTACCAACTGTATTATAACTGATATAATTAACTACATCAGGAATGGGAAGTTTATGCAATCAACTAGATTAACAACCATGGTATCATTTACTTCATACTGACTTGTGGTACAACCCTTATCAACTGTATAATAACTGATATAATTAACTACATCAGGAATGGGAAGTTTATGCAATCAACTAGATTAACAACCATGGTATCATTTACTTCATACTGACTTGTGGTACAACCCTTATCAACTGTATAATAACTGATATAATTAACTACATCAGGAATGGGAAGTTTATGCAATCAACTAGGTTAACAACCATGGTATCATTTACTTCATACTGACTTGTGGTACAACCCTTATCAACTGTATAATAACTGATATAATTAACTACATCAGGAATGGGAAGTTTATGCATGCAGCTGCTTTTGTATTTACTTGTGGTACAACTCCTATGGATTGCCGTAGACTGTCCAAGGTGACATCTTGTATATCTTGACCATTAATTAGTATCTTCCCTTTAGTAGGATCAAAAAAACGGTAAAGTAATCGCACTATTGTTGACTTCCTGTGGACAAAAAAAAAAGAGGCTAAGTTAAAATGCTTTTGTGTAAAATACCTTAGCTTCCAGTGATATACTTGTAAGTTTGAAAGTTAATTGTACCTACAAGGAACTATAAAACAATGAATTAATGTTAATCTCCTGCATGTTTAAGATGGCATCACCATGGCATGTTTTATAGTAAACAGTCAATTAGAGAGAGACCATTTTATACTCCCTTTCACACCGGACCAAACCTATACTAAACATATTCAAACATGAATTTGAGATTGCAAATGAATAATTGTGACGCACCAGGTCGTTCTTTATCTGGTTTAAAAAAAATCACTTTTTTCTGCATTTAAATTGCTTTCATTTCAAGGACAAAGTTCTCATAATCAGTTGTGTTGTTGCCAAGTTTAATATATGAATATTAATATAGAAACCTACTGGCTAATACTTATAACGGCTTGCAAGTTGCCTTGTCAGCCTTAACAGCATGACCTTTATGACAACATCACACTATAAGCAGTCACGAAGAGATTTCAAAGTTCCTTGGTGTTGAATGTGAGAGCACCATACCAAAACAACTGGTAGCATTCATATCATAACAAGAGTTATTGTTTGCAACACACTTATTCACTAATAAGCTTAAAATACAGCAAGAGAGAATGAGTGTACAAAATGATGGTTGCAAAAGGAAGTGAACAACAAAAATGTTCTTGTACAGAGCAAAGTAAACAAAAGGAATCAAGATAGATAAAATGTACAACTCAGATAAACAAAATCTGGAATAATATGCAGCTGAAAATCATACCCTGAACCACTGCCGCCCACAATCGCTACTTTCTTCCCAGCTGGTATAGAGAAAGAGAGACCTTGGAAGAGATTTTGTTCAGGAGTGTAACCAAAACAAACATTCTCAAATGTGATAGCAGATTCCTGAGGAGTAATCTTAAGAGCCGGGGCACCAATTTTATCCTGTGGAGAAAACCAGTAAAAGATCATGATGAATACTACTATGAATATGCATAAACAGAAATAAGCATAAATATCAATATGTATAACAAGAATATGCATACATCTGAATGTGTACAAAAGAAAATCATGAATACATACTGCAACATCAGTTCTGCCATAAAGGTTACCAGCTTCATTGAAAATGCATGCCTTCCTTCCCGCCCGCCCCTCTCCCATCAACTCAAAACTCCTTTGTTATAAGTATGTGTGATAAGTCAAGCAGGTTTAAAGATCAACATGTTTCACCCTGTGGCTGAATTATTTTACAAACTTATTACCAATCATGAAGCTTTACCCCTGAGCATCTGACTGCTGTCGCAAGAAAGCATTTCCATCACCTCAAAATCGAATGAAAGCATCAGATTCCTCAGAACTTAAAACTTACCTGTACATCTGTTTCTACCTTCATGAGGTTAAACATTGTCCCCATGTCAATCAAAGACTGGCGTATTTCTCGATAGACTGACCCCAAAAAGTTAAGTGGGACAGAGAGCTGGAACAAAAGCCCATTCACCATTACCAGGTCACCAACGGTCATTTGTCCTGCAAAGTTACAATGTTAAATTTTAGGCATGGTCTCCATGTCCACCAATTGTCTTTTTCACAATATACTGCACCCAGAAAGTTTAGTACAACAGAAAAATAAGATTAAATTGACGTCTGAAAACTATATTCTGGTACTTTCGGACTCAGAAAAGTTATGCACTACGAGCCATGGCTCTTCGTAAATTGTGTAGGTTTTTTAAGTAAAATATGACAGCATAATGGTACACCTACCTGCCATGATACCTTTACTAGTGAGAACCATAAGAGTTGCCAGAGATGCACTGAATATAGCATTCTGGCCAAAGTTGAGGAGGGCTAAACTGGTCGCTGTCTTTAACGACGCATCTTCATATTCCTTTTGGACAGTATTGTATCTCTGTACTTCATACTTTTCATTGTTGAAATACTGAAAAAAAGAAAAAAAAAAAAGAAAAGAGTATCCAACAGTAGTATAGGACAAACATTTTGTTTCAAGGTTTTTCATTTGGCATGAGGTCAATATTTCAGGATTAGTTCAAGCTAATATTTGGGAGGTTTTGCCTAGCTATGAATTAAGGATCAAGGACAAGGCAACGTTTTTCGCGCAAATTGGAACTTGTCTTATGTCAAATTTTGATTGCAATGGCAGGCCTTCATAAGGGCTCTGAGGAAATTTTCTAAATTTTGGAAGGGCAAAAAGGCATATTTTGCAAGGAGAAAGAAAACAAAACCAGAAATAAGAACAAACAACTCATGAGGTCATTTGTAACACATTTTTATCTTTTGCTTCCAACAGCTGCTTTAAAAGCTGGTTTTTACGGCACAAATACTGCTGGAGTTTCGGACAATTCGTGAGTGTCTAATTTAGTTTTTATAATGTTTTGATCATGAAATGACAATTATAATAATGAGGGCAATTTATGTACAGTAACTTAATTAAACCACAGACTTGTTTTTGGACGATGGATGATTGTTTACTGGAATTATGACAAGTGGTAGGGAAGCACACCAATGGCTAATATTACCATTGGTTCAGTTGCTTAATTCAAGCCCTGCTGTTTAGAGTATGGCATGCGCCCTCACATGCATCTTTAATAAAAACATCCAGGATTAATGAACACACTTACCTTGACTGTTTCATAATTGATGAGTGAATCCACTGCATAATTTCCTGCCTGATTGTCAGCTTTATTCATCAAGACCCTAAACTTTGTTCTCCATGATGTTATAGACAGTGTGAAAGCAGCATAGGCTCCAATGCAACCCACGGTCACAACAGCAAATGGTAATCCAAAGTTATAATACTGTAAATGTCAATGAGAATGTAAAAATATCTGTGACACGATCTCATGTTTTTTGTGGAATTGTTCTTATTTCTTAATATTTGCATGGGGATTTGGCAAAAATTATCTAATGTTTAGACTCATTGAATCACCTCAATTTTTGTTTCTCTTTGAAGGTTATGAGCTTGGCATAAAGCAATTGTGGAAATACAAAGGTAATCTGTTCAACAATCCTCTCCCCCGCACTCCCTCCCCCTTCCCCACTTATTTAAAGCGTAAAGAAGATACTCATGTGGTGTATACATAACTGCCATATCATGTAACCCGGGCGTCCTCTTTGTATCTCTAGAATTGCTAATCTGTAAACTTTCTGAATTTAAGACCCTGACAGCAAACTTTACTGAATCATAGAATTCAGGGGTGAAATCAAAGGGGTGTAATCCAGTGGTGGGCATGAAATTGGTTTAGTGGGCAGCAGTAAAACCTTTTACCCCATCCACACATTTCAACACTCACTAAGGATGTACTTACAATGTACTTAGCATCGTACAAATCAAAGATCAAAAAGTACTGCATGTTGTCCATCTGTAAAGTGGGAAGCCTATCACAAGTAGGAGCTAAATACAAACTCTTCATGTTGATGTTATCTCAGCCTTCAGTAGACTTGATCTACAGTCCAAGTTAGACTCCACATTGGATGATTCTAGCTACCATCTTCAAGATAGGCAAATAAACACAGGCCATGGCAGTCTCAAAACCAAAAGGCACTGAACTTCTTTTATCCCCTAACTTTTTTGACTTACGACAATTTTACACTTTACTGTATTATTTGTATATACACATATTGCTATTTTTATATTTTGTTGTCTTTCTTATAAGTTGCTGTATGTGCGAGTACATGAATTTTCCTTATTGGAAATTTTTGATTGGAGAAATTAAATTTTTCTTACTTATTTAATTACTTATTTCAGTATTGCATATCTTTCTTTGCCAAAGGCTAAGGTTCCACATGCAGCTTAAATAAGGTTTATGGAAACTTTTGAAGGGACTACAAAAATTTCTCAATGACCGCATTTATCCCACAGGCCTCACTCAGCCAACTTGTGAAATAATCCATCAGCACTCACCATTATACCACCAACCATGCTGACTTCAAGTATAGTTGGAAATATATTAAACACAAGAGCACTCAGTACGAAATTTATACCACTGTGAATGAGAAAGAGAAAGTTGCATGGTATTAGATTATCTCGCGCAATCATTTCTTACGACAATTCAAACTGAACTTGAATATACCCTACGGGAAAGTATTACTGCAAAATACCAGTAATCTTTCAAGTTGTTTGAATCTAGTGCTGATGCTACTTTTATATTAGACATGGAAATAAATTAGAGACCCATGTCAGGTAATTCTTTGCTATGGTTACAAATTAGAAAAAACATTTAACCTTGATAAATATGCAGCCAAAGATCACAAAATCTCCAGAGTTTCTTTATCTATATAATAATATATAACACAACTGGCAGGAAAGGCATCTTTATAAAAAATGCAGCACTTTTTTCCTTCATTTGTTGTTTGACAGCTAGTATTATATCAGTAGCTACTCAAAATTGGTCCACACTGAATGGTAGATTTATAATTCAGTTGGTATCACAATTACTTTTCTGATTTCCCTGACATTGTCTTTGCTGTTTTGCAAACACTTGTTTGTTGTCCTTTTTCAATTCAATCACAGAAAGTATTAACCCCTGGCAAGAGTAACAGTGATATAGTCTTACTGCCACAGAGCGCAGAGAGGTTAAAAGTTAAACCAGAAAGCCCAAAGGCTTTGTAATTCCTTGCCTTTACATATGGAATCATCTGATTTGTAGAGCAAGTGAGGAAAATGCATCCTAAAGTCAAGTACCAGAACATCAGAAAGAGTTTCAGATGACTTGACCATTGCAAATGTTATTAGCTTCATTGTTAGAACACTTTGGCATCTGGTATACTCAAATGACCTTTGACCCCTGCTGTAAACAATAGGGTCCTTGCACTAATTAAGGTGCATCCACACACCCAATATGAATTTCATCCAAGGTTTGCTGTTTAAGTTATGACTTAGTGAGTTATCATGTTTACAAGCCAAGGGGACACACACACATCCACCCACACATACCATCACCATCACATAGATTGTCTTGCCTCTGGCAAAGAATGAACTAACTTGTTATGAACAGCCTTTAACTATTTCAAACATTCAGTACTGACCTATGCCTGCCTTACAGGCTGCAAAACACAGATGACTGGCACACTTGCTGGCTTGATAAATGTAAAGATAAAATCACAATGATTTGATGGCAATTCTGAATATATAGCAGAATTACAATTGGTTGGTTGCTCCCCCCCCCCCCCCCTCCATCTCCTTACAAATACAAGTACTTGAATAGAGTCTGTCAGCTAACTCACAAAGACTTTGGGTGCTACAGCTGTACTTAATCATCACAGCAGATGGATTAAAACAAACTTTATAGTGAAAGCATCTGTTAATATATTGTATGCATACCGGCTTCCCCTATCAATGGCCTTAGAGAGGGCGCCTGTCTGTCTGGAGAGATGAAATTTTAAATCAAGTTTGTGAAGGTGTAGAAAGACATTCCTTGCCACCCTTCGAATGGAACTTTGAGCAACTTTAGCAAAGACGGCATTTCTGGCTTCGTTGAAGAGCGATGCACTTGCTCTAGCAGCACCATCTATCAAGAAAACATTGGAACTGTGGTTGAAAGGGACGGCAAGAATCTGTCTCATCCCTCAACCACACTACTATGCCCCTCCCTGGACCCACAAAGAACTAACAACATGAGTACAGTGTTGATAACAGTGGTTATCCCTAATGAGGTCATGCGAGGAGGATTTCTTCTCCTCCTAAAAGTCCACCACAACATCCACAAATCAAAGGTTTGCTTCAGTCTCTGCATACTGTTCATTTGTCTGCACTTCTTGTGTAACAATAACAGAGACAATTTGATTATGCCAAGGCCTACTATCATGCATGGTGTTGACACACTTGTCATGCATAGTCCACCATCCTTCTGCATTCTGCCACTGATGTTTAATATCATCAATTCAAACCCTGAAATGCTTTGAACTCTCTTGCAGGTTCCATGTATTCCTTTGCAGAGAGATACCTTATTACGATGCTAAGCTGCCACACATACGCAACTTGCGTAACGCAAGTGGGGAAAGTTGAATGGCTTATAACTTACACCTCATGTATGGTGTCTACCCAATATACAGGCTTGGATTTTGTTTAATTTCATGGATTTCTCCTAGAGGAAAATACAACCTTACTTCTGCAGCCAGGTATCAAACCCACAACCTCCCAGATGCTAGGTCTCATTGCTTCTAGTGCCACCACCTGTATCCACTTGACCATTTAGCCCTGATCTTTCCTTGTTAGGCTACACATTGTATTTCATACATAGAGGAAGATCTTACATCCAACAAGAAGAGCTAGAATTATTGTTGCAGAGTTCCCGGCTTTAGTGGCAGTCTCTGCTACAGAGTGGTACTCATTCAAGTTGTCCACGGCGTACTTGAAAAGAAATGGAACACACACGCTGACAATCTGTAAAGAACAAATATCGATGTTACAAGTAGACGTAGTCACAATTCTCCTGTTACAAATATTGCAAAGCATTCTATGAATGCAGAAAACAGTGGAATGATCAGTGAAAACAGTGAATGAAGATATCACCACTATTCAGGATCATGTGACCATAACAAATTGTACTGACCTTTGACCCAAATAGCAACCCAACAGCAGCCAATACTCTGATTTTTATGCCTTTTTCATCTTTGGGCCAGATGTAGCCAAGCATTGCCTTAACAATCACCCATCCTGAGACATCTTTGTCAGAGATACCAGGAAGTTTAGCAGGGACTCCCCCAAATTGGAAGCGATGAGCAGTGGTGAGCTGCACAGGATGGCCAGGCTAAAAAGATGGAAATACAAATACTGCTAAATGCACTGAACTGTGTTCTCCATTTGTAATTGAAATAATGATTCAGCAGTTTACATATTCTGGTAATGGTGATCAAAAGACATGATTTTGCAGATGGCTTTCCACACCATCTAACTGTCAATTATTGTATGTGTTTGTATTACAAGTCTGTGTTGTGAATTTCATTTATCAGTTTTGTATCACATGCATTTCATGTGGAATTTATGGGAATGTGAAAAGCAAGCAATAAGCAAGTTCACATAAATACAGTTAAGAATGTAAGCAACACGTATTACAACATCAACCTCTGAGCTGACTCTGATAGTACCTGCAGGAAATTCTGGCTGGACCATGGTATTTGAAGAGATGACAAGGTTCTCAAGTTGTGTACCATGAAGTCATTATCAAGATATTTTTGATGACCTCTTCCTCCCTAAATAAAAACAAAGCAATTTCAAAATCATTCATTACAGGATAGAAATTGAATGAAGTCCTAAAATTTCTCCACATGTATGTTGATCATTTAAATACTTAAATGTAGCAACATCAATTATATGGTGAATGATCCAGATGTCATTTTTTAAATGCTCCCTTTTTGTTCACCTGAGGCAATCGTATTGACATAAGTCTACATGATATCCTTCAAACACGACAATCCACGAGTTTACAATGCAGATAACAGGTTCAATTAAGTCTGTGGTACTTCCTGACATGTTATTAAGATTTCACAGGCAAAATCAAATTCCATCATTGTCCAGCTATATATCATAAATAGGGGAATGTATCATGTATGTTCATCAGAAAGCTGGAGGAATAGAGATGGCATCACAGTATACATTTGGCCATCTAGTTAGAGATATACAGGTATACCCTCTAGTTAGGCCTACCAAAGACCAAGGCTAAAGTTATTTGTCCAGCTGCCTAGATGCCAAGAATAACAATCTCGACTCATTTTGAAATTCACAGGTAGTTTCCATATTCCCGGATTTCATGTGCCGTCCCCAGAAAAGTGTGTCCCTGGATTTTATGTCCATTGAATATCCCCGAGTTTGTTAAAGGCCCTGAATAATTAGAATTCATAGAGACAGCTCGAACCTAGGCTAAGCTGTGATTGTTTACAACTAGGCAAAAAGATAATTCCATTCATGGCTCACAAACACAGATAAAGGCAATCCAGATTCTTGAAATATTTGGCCTAACTTTAGAATCCGTACCATATGAATGGGAAAGCTTACTTCGAATCGGCAGAATAAAAACTGTATAATCCGGTTAGGATTAGGAGATAGAAGAATGGGAGGTGGAGATAGGGAGTGATTACATGAATGTGGGAGAGAGATAGTAAGCGGGATATGGATTAACAGAAATAGTCGAATGGTACGGATTCTAAATTAGTACCAAATATTTCATATAGCATGTAATTCTCAAAATAACGCACCTAGCATTGACTTATAAGACTTCCAGCTACCTTCAAGCCAAGGTTGACCACCAAGACACTGTGAGACCTCAAAGTGCCTAAGTTTAATACTAATAATAGGCCTAATACTAGTACAGACTTCACTGTAGCCTACTGTAGGTACTGGTACAGTACTAACCAAAGGCTTGAATCAATATCATGTCCTCGGATTTTCTGGAAAAATATATGGTCACCTTATGGTAGACGTAAATTGCAGATGTTAGTCTTTTCATCCGAAGGAATAAGGCGAAGATTTTGTTTACTCGCAGGTTGTTGGCAGATAGTTCTACCTTCAATCCGCCACAAGGCAACGTATCGCAGAACTGCTACCTACACGTTCTTATAGTTGATACATGATAAATTAAAGTTTCTTACGCATTTTCGAATTCTTGGACCACAAAAGAAGGAATATCCACGTTCCACACTCAATGTCGTTGGTCGATGGGACAGGTATGCAAATCTAGAGACGTTCGTTTGATGAAGGTATGTAAGACATCTCTTACGATTTCGTGACCAAACCAGACGAGCCATTCTAAATCTACAAGTACAAGGGTGCACTACATAAAACTCTTCTTCAATTCTGCGACGTTACACTGTCAAACTGATACCCACTTTGTTGTTTAAAATATCTTATTCTGCACTAATTTTTCCGAATTCATTATTTTGAATTAATAATCCTACCTATACGATTGCTCATTCAAAGGGTACGCTGGAAACACAAATCGCTGTATCTATAACATTCAATTCACTTCAAGTCAAATTTCTATTCCCTATTTACCCTATACTAAGTTTGTTTGGCATGGCAGTCGGATCTAATTGCATATTTGGAATTGCTAATTCTGCACTAAGTGTTTTGAATTAATAACTCTATGCACATATGAAGTGATGTTGGTTTTTGCTTGTTTTACCTAATTTGATTAGTAAGATCTGTAATTCGAAATGAATTGCTAATCAGCGCTGTTTAATTGATTATTTAACTGAATAATTCGATATTGCATGTATGTATTTTAGATCCTCCTGCAAGCAGGAAATCGCGAAGATGCCTCATCAAAGATTCATATTACAGATTCATATTATTTCAGATTCATACTTCCACAATTGAACAAACATGCATAAATGGTTGCATGCAAATGTTATCAGACAACTGAGTTGAGACGCAGTAACCGAAAGTTTAGACACAAATATCCGGCATATGAATTTTAAACTCGAATTTATGAGGTCTAAATGTCGATGAACCAGTCGAAATGAAGTTAAGAAGAAATTAAAACGAAAAGTAAAATTTTGGGGAATAAATGGACAAATTGGAGATAACAAGGTCAAAATTTTGGAATGAAAGTTGAAATTTAGTCCCATCTGACCCACCGTAGCATGCACAAAACTGAAAATTTTTTGAACACTACCCCCCTCCCTGTCTCTATTCCACTAAGTCAAAATAAGTAGGCACATACATTTATGTAGTGATGACTGAATGAAAGTTGTATTTCTATTGTAGTTGTAAGTAAAAAGCCCCTATGATCAACATATCTCACAACTTTATCGCAAAACTGTTGAGTAGGGAGCTGTAAAAAAAAGTCTGGTTATGTTGTGGAGAGGGGGTTGGTGCTATGGTGGCCCAATGGTAGGCGTACAGGTTGGTGCCACTGGGAGAAGAGGCCGAGCCACTCCTTGCAAACTAATTTATATGACATTGGGTGAGGTTACTCGACCGCAACTTGGAACTGCACTGATTGTGCTCTACGTTTAGAAATTAGCATAATAATATACCATTTAAAACGTGCATAACAGCAATTAGCGTAGCAATCCTTTAAAGTAACATGCTGCATCATAACAATGTACATTGGAAATGTCCACTTTGATAAGTGGGTGCATGCAGTTCCAGTTGCTTCCATGTCTAGCTATGCAAAATGATAGTTGACACTTTTATATTCCTTGCAATGTTTGAGCAGGCATAGATAGGTTGCTATCAACAAGCAAGGTGGCAGAAAACCTTAATTTCCTTAATTCATTTCCTACAGTATGGAACTATACTTGGTCCCCTGTGTCAAGAACGATAGGCTGCAATGTTCCACCCTGGGGACCACTTTTATGAGTTGCAACTTTTGCAAGATTTCTTCAAATTAGATATAAACTATAACTCAAAGAATTGTGGCCAAAGTTGCCAACAGGAACTTGGTAAAGTTTTTTTTTCTCATAGTAAGGTTTGGTTTTCAAGTTAGAGATGAATACCAATTAACATGATAAGACCAACACAGAAGAACAGAGAGAATTAGAGGGTTTTATTTAATTTTAAATTTCTTTATTAGTTTCTTGGGGGTAATGAGAATGATGGAAATAATCTGTTCATTACAGTGAAATGCCCAAATAGCTAGATAGCACAAACAATGGTCACTATACGATTAAACTTACTTCGCTAAACATATTGGAGAGACTCTTGATTGAATGTGCTTAAAGTTTGAAATGAACTTAATTTAAGGAACAAGCCTGTTGTAAAATTAGCACACTGGTATAGTTAGCATAAAAACACACTTAATTAAGCTTTCAAGCACCAACTTTAACTTAATTTAGTCAACCTCAAAGAAACAATCTTTCCTTGTTTTCCATCAAAGTGAGCAGGCTGAGAGCATTGTTCGGAATGCTATGAATAATTTTTTCTCTCCTAAAATGATATGTCAATGAATGTAAATCTATGTTTTGTAAGTATTTATGTATATGGGTCACAAGAATTCAAGTAAACGTAGTTATAAAATTAATACTTAGAATACCATACTGTCAATACACAAAATGATAAACACCCGCTTTAGTGCTTCTGTTAGTTAAATTATTTGACAACATTTTTAAAGCAAAGTACAAAGAATTCACCTTTGGAAAAGGTCATGCACTGACTGTTGGAGTATTGATAAAATCTTCTACATATAAATGACACAAAATTTATCAACAAAACAATATGGTATTAGGGTAATTATTATCAGATTACTTCCTGTAAATTCCCTCACATCCCATCCCACCTACCCTCCCCGAAACTCACCTACCCTCCCCACAACTCACCTACCCCCACATCTCCCCTACCCCCACAAAACTCAACTACCCCCACAACTCCCCTACCCCCACAACTCCCCTACCCCCACACCACTCTCTTCATTATAAGGAATAGAAAGAGTACAGCATACTTTTATTATTGAATTTATTGCTCTGCTTCCCTGTTTTGCTTAAACAGAAATACAATTTATAAAAAATAAATTTTTCCAATTTCATATTTTTGACTGCTTTAAAAAGTATCTTTGTTTTTACTAGAAAAAAAAAATAAAACTAAGAAATGGCAAGAAGTGGAATTTAGAGGAAGAACTTGTATCAGAAACTTCTCATAAGACAACAAAGCCATCATCCGTAGGTGAGTGTAGAAAGTCATGTGGTAGGGACAATCTTTCTGCCGTCCTCCCATACCACTGGAGGAATAAGCATTGCTGCCGGATGCCACTCCTCTAAGCCAGCAACATGATCAACATCCTCTTGTGCCTTTCTTCTTCTCTCTCTAAACTTGTAACAGTCACTATTTTCAGGGGAAAAAAGAACATATTTAGGATTAAGATTCATAAGTTTCTGTTAAAACAGACTTAGATAAATTTATTTGAAATGAAATGACAGGAACTTAATCCTACTTGTGATATGTTTAGATATGTTTTATTATTTATGTTAGACTGTAATATATGTTATTCTAGTATTTCTTATCTTATCCTTACATGTTATATGATGGAGATGAGATATATTGTACTCTATCGACAGTTTCTGCAAAAATGGAACTAACATTGGTGCCCAATCTTCAATGGCAGTGAACTGTAATTGAAAGTCTCTGGTAAAACAGTAAATAGCTTTACTGTATATAGATGAAATAATGGTACCTTAAAACTGCTTGCGATACTGGTTTAATTCTTTTTTTTTATTATATTGTTCTGTAATATATTTTTACTTGTACTTAATTACCTCATTCTCTCAAATGTACTAAAGAGGAGAAGGTGGGGCACAGTGGATGGTATTTTTTTAGGTGCCAGTTATCCTTCTCTCCTTGATATATATAATTACATTTTGACATGGATAAAATGGCAATTGTCTATTACTATCATAAAATACAACATAACTTTAACATTTAAAATGTATTAATCAGTTATTGAATAATTAATACATTTCAAAAATTAATCCACTGTGCCCCATACCCAGGGCAGAGTGAATCACCCCATGGGGTACAGTGAATCATTAGAAAAGAAAGCCAAGAACATCTTAGCAAACTTTTTTTGTTGAATACAAACACTGAAAATGTTAAGAGCTCAAGATTATTTAAAAGGCAACAAGAAAATAGTAATAGCACACAAAAATATCAACTATATATGGCCTAACATCAAAACAGTGAAACCATAGCCTACTTTTAAAAATTTGAAATGTTTTCAATATCTTCCTCTACTGATTTGCATATATCAATAGATCAACAAGGAAATAAGAGGGCTCACGGTGATTTAAATGGCAGCAAGAGTAATAAGCACATTAAAACTCAACTATGAATATAAATGTAAGACTAAAATCCAAACATTGAAACCATAGTCTACTTTTAAAGATACAACTTTAGTTTTCGATATTTACCTCAACTGATTTGGATATGTTAAAAGATCATCAGGGAAAATAAGAGAGCTAAAGGTGATCTTAAAGGCAGCAAGAAAATTGATAGTAGTAAGAACACTAGAAGTCTGCAATGAATACTAATATAGGCCTAACATCAAAACATTGAGACCATAGCCTTCTTTTAATTCTTACATTTGATTTGATATCTACCTCAAATGATTTGCATAAATCGAAAGATCAACAGGGAAAAGGTGCATCAGTGGTCGCAGTGATCCACTGTGCCCCGATCTATTGTGCCCCACCATGGTTTTGCACATGAATTGCCATCAAACTGTAAAACTAGGCTGACCCCTGGCCTAACACATGGTCTAAAGTTTGTTACCAAAATACTCCATTAAATGATGCTATAACTGAAGGCCCCAATTTCAACTTGTGCTATAACAGGCTTGGATAATGAGCAGCAAAAATTTACATTAGACAATGAAAACCAATCAATGCTTCCCAACTTTTCTGGTACTGCAGCCACTCTGGTAATTATTTCTATGAGTTATAGGCTTTGATGTGATGCTAAATTAGATGGTGTTACAAAAAATTTATATTCTGTTGTTTAAAGTTATTTGAAGTGATTCACTGTGCCCCATGATCCACTGTGCCCCACTTGCTCATTGGCAATTTAAGCAAAAATGGTACTTAAGCATGCTGCTTTCCTCATTAACACTGTGTTAACAGAATACAAAGACATGAAGAGAACAAATATTTATAGGAAACTATACCTGTGAACAAATGTTGATGGTTGTAACGGTACAAAGGTATCTGGCTTAATCCTCTGTGCACCTCTGCGATGTAATATGAAATAGTTTAATGGATAAAAGATAAAATAAGTTTAAGTGTTTTCAATTTAAAAATATCAAAATAAACAAAAGTTTTAGCAAAATGCTTATCCACCAAAGAGCCTGTGTAAGAGAATGTGTAGAAGTAAGAGGGCCTGATGTTCACCCTGTTCATTAACCTGTCTGTATTCTGTGCTTTTATTTGTCCCTTCTGTTACTGTAACTTGTCTTTCAGCCTCTGAAGAAGATCCTGCTAGGATTGAAGCATTGGGCCCTCTTACTTTTACACAATTTTAAAACATAACTACAAAGCATAATAAATTCTCAAAATTTTGCTCAAAGCTATGTATGATATTTACAACAAGAAATGACCAATATTAATGGAAATAACATTATCCTTGATTGTTCTTTATTTGAGTATTCCACACATTTTATGTACTTTGAACAGGAATAGATACAGAAAAACTACATGAACTTCATGTATTGTCCACCAAAATGATAACATTTAAACAGTCAAGTCAATTTGAATGGGGGAACAGTTTAAAAGAATTCTCAAACATACAGTTAAAATGTTACTATTCAATGAAAGCAATTTGACAGTAAAATAATTCTTGGCAAAATATTACATTTTACATATGATAAACTGTGCAGATCAGAAGTATTGTAATTTATGAAACCAATAAAATTAATTTTTGGTGACAATCGATACTCACCCAAAGCAAACTACTGGTCGAGTTGATCCAAAGTTGTGGAAGTTTTGGGAATACTCCGGAACTTGATAACTTTTGTCACCGAGAGCAGCACAAGGTATTTTGCCTCGTCTTTCCCAATAAGAAGAAACTGTCACGTAGAAATCAGAACAAAAAATAAAGAAAAGAACACCAGTTATTACATTTCCTTTGTTTGTGTTAAACTAGAAATTGGTGAGTTATTGTCAATGCTTGCATGCATACATTTGACTTAAGGATTATTTTTCCCTCTTCATACAGGGTAGTGATATCACCAGATCCATTTACTTTTGGTATAAGAACTACAAGTCTACATTCAAATTCAAATCAAATGGTTAAAAACTCACATTTTCTCTTGTTTCCAAAGCGCATGAAATGACTAATTTCTTGACTGCTTGTATTGTTTGCTAAAGAAATTGCATTTTTCAACCTCTGGACTTCAAACCTACACTTTTTCCCGTGTTTAAAACCCTCTGGATAAAATGTCCATTCAGCCTCTGACTGCTGGTATTTTCCTTTTCAAAGAAAGGGATTTAAAATATGAAAACTATAAGTTCTCTACAGCAGCTCAATGAAAAAGAAGACAAAAATTTGTGCGAACATTTTCCAGTCAAATAATAAAAGGCGTTTCAGAGAAACATTTCTAAAAAGTGTCTACTTTTTATATAGCGATGATTCATGGCAAACCTGGTATTTTGTAATGTCAACAGGGGGGGGGAGAGATAAATGTGAAAGGAATTGTATCTAATATATATATAGGATTTTAATGGGACACCAAATGACCCCTGAAATTGCTAGATGAGATGAATTAAAAACAAAATAATTTTTTAAATTTTCTATTAATATATTTGATACGGTTGGTACCAACAGCTTCAAGGTGACGAACATGTTCAAAATAATTGTTGAAATGACATCCTAAGCACCAAAGTCCTATTTGCTTCTCTTGAATGGTTTCTTTAAGTGGCATACTCTACTTAACTCACCAGGAAAGCATCGTATTCTTGGTAATGAGACCTCTTCACTTGGTCCACTCTCAATTTTTTCTGGAATTCTTTGGACTCTTGAGACCCAATCAAGCTGACCTTTCCTGCAAAACCATAGAAGAAAAAATTATAAAGCAGAGCTGTTAGAAGTTATCAAATAGCAAGACCTGTGATATAAAACTGTCAGCTGGGTGCTGTTTAGCTGCTGCCATATGGAGGGATTGTCTCTATGTTGCCTAGTTATTGTTGACCAGAGTAATATTGTGAAACCCCTTGAGCACCATTATCAGTGGATATGTCTGCAATTTAGAAATCCTCAATATTATATCATTAATCTTCTACAGTTCTGCAAAATTTGGTGTGATGTGTTTCTGCAATGACTTTATGAAATTCAGAATACTATCAGCCATAGGCTATTCACTACTTTAATTTACTTTGCTTCATTTAGATTCACATCTTCAACTTTGGAAGTTTAAAAATGCTTTTAATGAAGGAAACTACATCAAATTCTCACTCTGAATGCTTGATGTCTATCTGTCTTGCATGGGGGCTCCACTCTGGTTGTTCACCAATACCATGTTGGATATGAACCTTCTTCCTCGTTTTCCTTCCACATACACACCCCTCCTCTCCACAAAATGTGTCTTTTCTCTCTCTAAAGATAATGTGATGTTAAAAAGAGTGTCAACAAAGAGCAATAAAGTGAAATCATAAGGTTTAGCAAATAAGTCACAGTTGTCATATTCTTACATTAACAATAATGTTTATGGTGAATTAGTTTAGTTTTCTATTGAGGTACCATGAAAACGAACACCATCTACTTTTACCCAACCTTTTGTAGCATACCTTTTTAATGTTACCTCCATTTTAGTGTGACCTAGCCTAGGCCTAGAACCCTTAAAACAAAGTCCTTCAAATTTCAATGAATTAAGGTTGAATTTACTAGGGCATCATACAAGTTAAAGTGTAAGCCTGGCTTAGTTTATGTTGGGCCTAGTATCAATAAATTTAAACTGCAGTACTACCACTACCAGTACTAGCCTTACTTAACTGTGGTGTAACGTTAGACAATTAGCCTAGGGTACTAACCATCGAGCAGAATATGAGAACTTAAATTAAATTCTGTTCTAGGCCTATGGTACTACAAATCAATGAATTCTAAATCCTATAACTTACCCCGCCGACCAGGCTTTCCGACATCGGTAGTGACGTGGAGGGCCATTTCGGTATCAGCAAATGTATCTGACTAACAGAATTAACGATTTTGTAAATAGCAAAAAAAATCCATACTTCGTTGCTTACACCGCAGCCTACTGTATTTTCCTTTGATCTTGACTTGTGCTAGGCTACATTTCAGTGTAAACAGTACAACTATATTGTGTACACGGTTTCCATGGTAATAGCGGGCTCATGCTGTTACTATTAGGTTAGAAATATGACATTCCACCGATTTACCTATTTTTTTGGGGGGGGGGCTGATGGAATTAAGACATTATAAAATGGCAATAAAATATTTTTGAGCAGTGTTTTTATAGAAAAAGTGTAAATAAATAGGTCCTCGTGACTTCCATTGCTAACTGCAAACGACTGAATATGTACTTCGTTCCAAAAACAGTATATGTAAGAAGCAACGTACAGTGGCTCCAAAGTCAGCGCACAGATTATCATATATTTTGACTCGCGTGGACACGACGAACAGGTACATTTAGGCCAAATGATTTGATCTAGTTTGCTAGCAAAAGCTTCTCAAATTGCTGTTCTAAGTACATGAATATTTAACTTGAACATGTTATATGATAAAAATCTGTTTAGGCCTAGCAAACTAATTTACTCAAAGACTACCATACTGCTAGGCTATGTCCTGTAACGGAGGGGCTCAGTTTCGCGAGAGAATATAGCATGGTGGGCTCATAATTGACGCACTTAAGGATTTGATCAACGATGTCTATCAAGGAAAAATCCAAATCACTCAACTGTATGTGTTTTTCATGTGTAGTTCCTCAGAAATGTTATGATCTCAAAATATTTAAGGTTCTGTGCTTATGCACCGTACAATTGAGCAGAATTTGACCACAAAATGTCTGCCGTGTCAAGTTCTTTCATACCCCTAAATTGACACATCCGTCGATAAGCTAACTGTAGTGTAGGCCTTAGTATACATCCATTGACTTTAGATGCTGTTTGCTATGCTCTGAGCCTCTAAGCTCAGACAGGTCAGGTCCCAGAGAGAAGTGTTATCATATTGAGCTAATGTTGGTTATTTTTAGGGTGTAAGATTTCCAAATGCCCAAAAAACGTGCAAAACTGGGGGGAGGGTGTTAAAAGCTTAAAAAATAACACAATTTGGTCAGCAAATAGCTGAAATGGATTAAACTCATGAAATATGTAATTCTACTTGATTGTAAAAAGTTTAGGTGGCCTGCTGTATCGTTGCTAGTAATAATTGAAGATGCGTCAATTACGGGGGTGCGTCAATTATGAAGCCTACAATATACTGTATGTAGTACAACTGCTTGTTTGATGGTTTCTGTAAAGTCACACTTGAGCAACATGTTCTATTTACGGTCACTCATATGGAAACTTCACAAAACATTATATTGCAGGTCAGAGGATCCAAGAAACTACTTTGAGCATTATTGTCAATATCTAGTATATTGAAATTTGGAGCAAATAATGATTAGGCCTACCTAAGTTTAACTTTTAAAAATACATAGAAATGGGTGATAAATAATTGGTATAGTAAGGAAATGATTTTCTTCTACAAAGGAATGGTACCATGTTGTTGGGAATAAGTTTGTTTGGTGATTCACATACATGGTAAGCTTATATATTCCTGTGTTCACTTGCTTGGTTTCTGTGTTATGTTTTTACTGTTGTTAGCCAAAGCAGGGTGAATTTAGTAGCCTGATAAAATATCCAAAACTGGTAGAGAGGATATTCAATGAGAAGTTGCTGTAAATGCGGAAGGCTGATCCAAGTTGAATGTAAAACTAATCTAGTTATTGCAACTTGTTATCTTGCTGTTTCCATATAGAGGTAACTCTTCTTTGTCACTTTACAGATCTCACATAACATGGTTAAGTTGGTTGTAAAACGAGGAGATGAAAGTCACTTTCTATACGAGACAACCGTCAGTACAGTCACATCTAGCGTCATTAAAGACCTGGTTGCAATACATAATGGTAGATTAAAAATAGAGAGACTGTGTGCAGGTATGGAAACTCCCTTATTTTGTCTGGATTAATTAAATAGTTATCTATCAATATATGTAATTAACTACGTCCATGATTTATTATATTTGTAGGTTTTCAATTGAAGGTAAATAGTGTGTCATTAAATGTGCTTTTATATACACATCAGCAGTAGACTTAGCTACTCTACACTAGTCGATCTTTGCAATAAACTTAGGTGTTCTATTGCTAGATTGGTATAGTGCCTGAGTGGACTGCCTCGGTTACCCTCACTCATTTGTTGGCTGACCTTATGACACCTTCTTTTTTTAAATTTCTTTTTTCTATGGAGGGTGGGAATGGGGGACTAATAGGGTAATCAAACCAACCTCAGGATTACAATACACCTCAGGGTTACCCTGTTTCAAATCCCATTCTAGCCAAACATTTCTTTGATGTTTTCCAAATTTGTTTATTATTTCATAGACGGTTCTCCATTGTTCATTTACTAGTTACTTCTTTTTTGATAATGTCTTCATTGTCTTGTAACTTGACAAGCTATCTCTTATTCAAACGTGAAATGAGAGTTCTTTGAAGCACCTAAATATAACACAGTTTAATAAATCATTTATCAAAATACAGAAAATGTTGTGTCCTTCAAATTGAATGTACAGTATAGTGATTGACTGTTTCAGAATATGCATACCTTTGAATTCCACACCTTTGTTTATCATTCCCGATGTAATGTCTATGGGACTAAAGTAGCATGTAATGTTTTCAGGTATCTTTTCTTTCATATAACTGTCCAGTATTGTACCTAGCCCACAAATTCAATCAAACATGCAGTGGTTAAGCTAGCAAATACAAACTTTATTTTCTTGTAAATCAAGGTATCCGGATGGAATTACAACAGAATTTTTTGGCCAATGACTATTTTTACTTGTTTCTTCACTCTACCAGAGATCAGTGAGTTGTCAGATCATGGAGTCAGCCTTCCTCCAAATATGCAGGGCCTGACAGATGAACAGATTGTGGATCTGAAATTGAAGGATGAATGTGGAGAGGCATGCAAACCCAGTGGAGGTTCAGTGGACTGCAAGGATGAAGTAGGCAGACGGAATGGATGTGGTGAGAAATCTGGATACAGACCAGAATTTTAGGTCAAATCTATTCTTCACAAAGAGATCTACTGTAGCTTTTTCAAAGTCATACAACTTAACTGTTCTTGTGAGTTATGTCAAACATTTCCTGGAATATAATGATGGTTCTTTGTATTAGTTGCTAACATTTGTTGTGATTTCTTCTGCCGAGTCAACTGTTATGCTTAAATGCACACTGCTTGACACCCAGCTTTCCTGGAGAATGGGCTTCTTTTTCATTCTTATTCTTTCTGTTCTGTTTGGTTCAGGTTTTATGTTTGTGTGTGCGTTTCTTGAGTAATTTAGTTTTTCTGCAGTAATGTACAGTATGTTCCTTTGATCTGCTACTAAACCATACAAATTCCAAAGTGTCAGATACCTGCCAAATCTATTTCTGTTTAAAGAGCCAATTAATTACACTTTCATCTTGATACATGTCCTGATATAGTTGCCAGGCTGCAGAACCCATTTATTCAGAGTTTAAAATTCTCATCCAAAATCTTAAGCATTTAATAGTTAGAAATATCACATACATTACCTATAGCATGAGAAATAAACTGAATAAACATCCCAAAGAGGAACTGATTTGAAATTGGCAGACCATTTTAAAGAGGTTTTATCAAGCACTCTAAGGGTTTTGTTGTCAAATTAAATTGTGAATGTCTGTGTTGCTAATTCTCTACTTCTGGTTCTGACTAGTTGTGAATGCATACATTTGGCAGATTAAAATTATAAGGAAATTTGCTAATGAGAATTTTCTATTTTTATCTTCAGCTCCAAATGATAAAATGAAAGAAGTCCTTAGGAAGACCATGAGTGAGGCTAAGAAGATCGTTTCAAAGGTAGTGTAGGTAGTTGCAGGACACTGATGATTAAAAGCATTGGACTTTAAATGTAGTAGTTGGTGTGAACTTGTCTAAGATATCCTTTTATATTGGCCTGTTGCTACAGGGAAGATTCAGGTTCAAAATATATGGACGGCCAAATAAAGATAGAAAAGATGATACTGTGTACGAAACACAACTTTGGTTTTGATCTTTTCAATTTTTTTTGCAGGAATGTCCACTTTAAAAAATTGTTTCTTAATGTTGTAAACAATACGATTGAAACCTGATTTTGTTTGTAATGCAACTGGTAGTTACTGTTGTATTGAACCTTTACCTTCTTCCACCAGGACCAAATCAAGGCCAATGTGTGCATAACTCAGGACATGCTAAAGGAGGCAGTGGATCAACTAAGGGGGGCTGTCACCATTGTTTACCCCATGGGGTTACCCCCTTATGACCCCATATGTATGGAATTTGAAGATAAGGAAGAACTTGCTGGAACACAGGTAACAGTACAGAATGGTAATGCTTGACCAACAATAGGAGTAGCATATATTTTTCAAGATTGGCTACGGGTTAAGTATTTCTTTTTAATAATCCTGCAAAATTTCCCAATAGGTTAATCCACATCCAGGTAGCATGTTGGTTTGTACAGAAACATATTTTGTGATTTGTGTTAAGTTAACGAAGATATCTACAACCTTGGAGAGGAGTCGCCTTTCCTTTGTGTTATGTTCAGATTACATTCGCTAAACATCATTTTTAAAAAATGTTTTATTTTAAGCAAAGATTTAACATACAACTATAATTTAAGGCAAAAACAAAAGTGATTTTGTGTAAACTTTACCAAGATGACATCACAGGGCAGTACAACTTTGTTCCATTCAAATATGCACATTTTGAGTTAAGATGGAGGAGTTGAGATCTAATTTATCCAGGTTTCCCATCTAAAGATTTGTGATCTTCTTCTTACAGTTTGCATTGTTTGATACTTGTTTATTAATTTTTACATCATAATAAAACATTACATAACATGCCACACCATCATACAAATCCAGTCTGTACATTGTAATGCTAGGATTTGTTACAATGAAGGTGAACATTCCAAAGCTTAGCACAACCAATCAGGTTTCACATTGTTCCACATGCAAGTCTCCAAGTCAGTTTGGCATAACCAATCAGGTTTCACATTGTTCCGCATGCAAGTCTCCAAGTCAGTTTGGCATAACCAATCAGGTTTCACATTGTTCAACAGTCAGTCTTTGATCAGAGAGTCCCAACATGGCTTTTGTAAAAAAGGTCTTGTCTCACTAATATCCTTGAGTTTATGGAAGATGTAACAAGCTCACTAAATAGGCAGAAATCTGTAGATGTTGTGTTCCTGGATTTTTACAGTCAGGTTTCACATTGTTCCACAGGCAAGTCTCCAAGTCAGCTTAGCATAACCAATCATGTTTCACATTGTTCCACAGGCAAGTCTCCAAGTCAGCTTAGCATAACCAATCATGTTTCATATTGTTCCACAGGCAAGTCTCCAAGTCAGCTTAGCATAACCAATCAGGTTTCACATTATTCCACAGGCAAGTCTCCAAGTCTTGGAAGATTCCACAACGTCAATCTGGTTTTCCGGAAAGGAATTACAATCGGACAAAAAACTTGAACAGTATGTCGGCAAAAATGAGAAAACTAAGCTGATAGTCAAGTTGCATAAGGTAAATTTCAAAAAAACACCACAGCTAATGGAAATATCTCTGTTTTTGTGGTGGTTCCTTCTCAAGGAAACCAATGCTTTCAATTTTTTTTTTTTTATGGATGTGTGTGTACCTGTGATGGGCTTGAAACTGATTCTTGCTTGTAAACACAACTCTCAAGGAGGACAGCATAGATTGATCTCACACTTTAATCAGTGGATACCTCCTGCTGACTTCTGAAAGCTTCTGCCCCCTCTTGTAGGGTGGGGGGATGGGAGGGGTGGGTGGAGGGTGTTCTCGAGGGATAACAGGTCGAATGTTTAAATCTTTTAGACGAGATAAGTCAAGAAGGGAAACCTGCAATAATCTAATTCTTAATGAATGGGAGGTGAAAGGTCAGCAGAGGTAAATATGTGTA
Organism: Apostichopus japonicus; assembly: GCF_037975245.1. Taxonomy (NCBI): domain Eukaryota; kingdom Metazoa; phylum Echinodermata; class Holothuroidea; order Aspidochirotida; family Stichopodidae; genus Apostichopus; species Apostichopus japonicus. The sequence continues at coordinate 21,304,686 of NC_092581.1, forward strand.
AAACTTAAGCACATCCCAAGAAGGGGGCTATGAATAGATTCTCAAAGTTTGTTCATTCACATTTCTTCATTCAAGGAACAAGACGGTTAAACTAACAGTGATATCATGCTATATTAAAGCTGATTGAGACATCCAAAATTCAGAGACAAAATCATTTATGTTACCTTTACTTTGAAACTGCACTGTTTACAAACATGAGACATAATATTTCTATCATGGATTTACAAGTTACTATTATAAGCTATAAAGCAGAAGGTTGTTCTCTGCTTAAGATTAACTATTAAGTTTGGATTAAAATATAGAGTATTAGTACATGAATCACACTCAGGACTTGTTACAGAACTTGCTATCTTGAGGTTTCTGTGTTTGAATCACTTTCTGGCCAAGAAAGTTAGCTCCTCATTCGGATGTTAATTTTGTCATCATATGTTTTTCTTATTTTGCTTCGAGTTGTTTATATTATATTCATTATATTATTAAATTTAAAGTTAACATGGCAATTTGGTGGATTATATCTCTGTCTTTAGAGAGGATCAGGCCCTCCGGGTCGAGAGCCAGTTTTCAGTGAGGAGCAACGTAAAGAGATGATGCTGGATGCTTATAGGAGACAGGAAGAATGGAAGGTTTGTGTTAAGATTGGCTTGTACCTGGGTTAACCCGGTCGAGATGCTTATAGGAGACAGGAAGAATGGAAGGTTTGTGTTACGATGGGCTTGTACCTGGGTTAACCCGGTCGAGATGCTTATAGGAGACAGGAAGAATGGAAGGTTTGTGTTACGATGGGCTTGTACCTGGATTAACCCGGTCGAGATGCTTATAGGAGACAGGAAGAATGGAAGGTTTGTGTTAAGATTGGCTTGTACCTGGGTTAACCCGGTCGAGATGCTTATAGGAGACAGGAAGAATGGAAGGTTTGTGTTACGATGGGCTTGTACCTGGGTTAACCCGGTCGAGATGCTTATAGGAGACAGGAAGAATGGAAGGTTTGTGTTACGATGGGCTTGTACCTGGGTTAACCCGGTCGAGATGCTTATAGGAGACAGGAAGAATGGAAGGATTGTGTTACGATGGGCTTGTACCTGGGTTAACCCGGTCGAGATGCTTATAGGAGACAGGAAGAATGGAAGGTTTGTGTTACGATGGGCTTGTACCTGGGTTAACCCGGTCGAGATGCTTATAGGAGACAGGAAGAATGGAAGGTTTGTGTTACGATGGGCTTGTACCTGGGTTAACCCGGTCGAGAGTACACAATGATTTGAAGGTGAAAATTAGAGTAACCAAAAGTTTTGTTTCAGTTGATCATGTAAGAGAAACATAAATATTAATCTTCCTTGTGAAGTTACGTATTATTTATGTAGTTTTTGAATGTGGTTTTGTGATATTGCAAATGAAATTGTTATACACATTAGGTAATGTGAAGTTGAACTTGAAGCAAACAGTTGTTATGTCAATTTTTCACACTGACAACAAAATCAATTGTTTTCTTCAGTGTTTGACTTTATGTCTTTGATCATTGATTCAATGGGGTTCCAAATGTATTTAAAAAGGTTGTGATATTTACATATAGCAATAATAAGTGCATTCATGTCATGATGCAGCTTACTGGAAATGTCTGGGAGCACCCAGCAAAGGACTTTTTAAAAGTTTTGTTTTTCATTTTTCAGCCAGCTAAAATGTGGGGATAACTCTGATTGCTGGCCCTGTAGAAAAAATTATCTCTTCTGTTAGTTAATATTAAATATTTTTTTCTTCACAGAAATTGGAAGAGGACAATGAAAACTCTTACCTTGATTCTGCTTGGGCTGACAGCAGCACCCTGAAAAAACAATTCCAAGGCTTGAAGGATGTGTCATGGCACCCTCGTTGACAACATCAACATCAAATTGTGGATAAACACAAAGAGAGAGACCAGTGCTTATGATGTTTTCACAATAGTTATGAACCGCTCAGGCCTTGGAAAGAACAGTTTGTTCACAGAAATAACAATTGCAACGAATCTGCTGTCATGACTGACTGATTGATTGATTGGCTTGCAATATTACATGCTTGAGAAAGTAAGCACTGTGAGACTGGCTGCCTGTAACTCAATAACTGACCTCCCAACCTATTCTTAAAGTTGTAAAGACTGTAGGTTGTTATTAAAAGATTATTACTTGGCACTTACTTTTTTTTAACAAATTAATAGAAGGTTTTTGCTGAAGAAGGGGAGGGGAAGGGTAGACTTTGGAGGAGAATGGTAATTGTACTTGAAAGGAGTTCCTAGTAGTAAATGTCACAAATCAATATTTGCTTTATAAATTTCATTTTGTTTTCTCATGAGATGTGTGTGTGTTTTTATTTATGTTTGCTGGTGGTGAAGGGGTGGGAAGGGAAGAGGGAAGTAACAAGGGACTTGCTTTCCCTCCCTGTTTAAACACCTTAGTTTATGCTTCAGATAGATGATAAACAAATGAGATACTTTTGTACTGTTCATGTTGTACATAGCACAAACCAATAATTGTTTTGACATATCAGTTTATTTTCAGTTTATTTATTTAATTTTTTTGGAGGGGCAGGATTTGCCTTCTCTGAACCCCTGTGTAGTCCCTTGGGCTTGCCTCAATTTAACATTGTTCATTGTAGTGTGATGTTAATGTTTTGTTTTTTGTGCAAGTTCAATATAAAAGGAAAGCAACGATTGGAGAGGAGTAACTCAGGGATTGGAGAGACTCATAGTCTGTAAGCACATGAAAATAGACTCCTAGTCTGTAATCACATGAATACAGACTCCTAGTCTGTAATCACATGAATACAGACTCCTAGTCTGTAATCACATGAATACAGACTCCTAGTCTGTAATCACATGAATACAGATTCCTAGTCTGTAATCACATTAATACAGACTCCTAGTCTGTAATCACATGAATACAGACTCATAGTCTGTAATCACATGAATACAGACTCATAGTATGCAATCACATGAATACAGACTCATAGTCTGTAATCACAACAATATAGACTCATAGTATGCAATCACATGAATACAGACTCATAGTCTGTAATCACATGAATACAGACTCATAGTCTGTAATCACATGAATACAGACTCATAGTCTGTAATCACATGAATACAGACTCATAGTCTGCAATCACATGAATACAGACTCCTAGTCTGTAAGCACATGAATATAGTATATTTGCCAGGCTCAAATAGCTTACTGCAGACAAGCTCGCTAGATCATGTGATATATGATATGTGTGAATTTTCTTATCTGGTAGAGACCTAATTGCCAAGTTTAACTTTGACTTGACTCGATAATGCTTCCATGGCCAGATTTCTCCACATAGCAAAATATATTTGCGAATCGTTTTATGTTCTACAGGGTTGCAACCATTTATATATGTGTGGAGGAGAGGGGGAGGGGTGAGTGATACCAAAACATCGTAGTGCTCAGTACATAAATACATGACATATTTGTGCAGTAAAGCTTTCACATTGTTTAAAAAGTTGCAAATGAATCCTCCCATTTACCAAAATGTCTGATGATGTAACACTTTACCCCCTTTCCCATCTCCCTGGCAGTACCAAAAAATAATGGTGTTTGTGCCCCTGATGTGTTTAATATACTATTAGTTGAGCTTCCCTGTAAATCACTTTGTCTCAAAGATTGGAATACTTAGGAAACATTGTGGAATAAGTTGTCAAATGTTTTACCCCAACGTTCATTTTGTGCAGCTAGGAGAAGGAGAAAATGTCCCATAACCTTTTTTAAAGCTAATCTGATTTGAATAAAAAATAGTAGATCATCTTATATTTGAAATAAATATCAAACATTTTATTGTTGTCACTGAATTATTCTACATATTTATAGCTGTCTAGCCTTTACTAATGGAGTATTGGAGAAAGGACAGTTGAGACCAGTATATTTAGAGGTTTATACTTACCCTCAGGGACGGGATTTGAGTTGCGAAAGTGGGGGGGGGGGCAAACCTGCTAGCAAGACTATCTAAGCGGAGCGCCACCATAGGTTGGCGCGGAGCGTACAAGAAATTTTTTGGCTTTACAAACCCTCCAGACGGCCGGAAACGGCACTTCCCGAGTGCTCTAAGCTGCATGCACCCATCCTTGAAATATTGATCTCATGTCTGCAATTGTATCTAGATAGTTAATTATCGTTTTAAAATTTGAAGAGGATTGATAGTAGAACATATGGTCAGATGGTGATGTACAACTTTTGTTATACGTCACTATCTAAGCGGAGCGCCGTCATCGGTTGGCAAGGAGCGTCAAAATTGTCGATGAAAGGTACCCTTAGATCGGTAAAATTAATATCCATATAGGCTTTAAATTGCATCTAAACAATTAATGAACGTGTGCAAATTTAGGGAGGACGGATAGAAGAACTTATATGGTGATGTACAACTGAAGCTTATACGTCACTATTTAGACGGTGCACCACCATCAGTTGGCGCGGCGCGTTGAAATTTAAGCAAAAAGGAAATCCTAGATCAGCAAAAATGATACCTTTGGTAACAATAAATCGCATCTAGACAGTTCTTGCTCCCTAAAATTATTAGTATATTGTGCATTGGACCGATCAAGAATATGTTCAGCACCCACTTCGAAATTCTCCCCGCGGTCCCCACTTCTTGGAGCACTTGGCAAATATTGGGGACTGAACATACCTTACCCCCCCCCCACACTTTTTAATGAGTAACTGTTACTGATTTAATGTGTTACTGTGTTATTGCCAATTTTGTAATTTACATTATTCGATTTGCATGCATCATTCCAGGATTTCGAGCAGTAAAGAAATTACATCGGCATTGCCATTGCATATTGTTGAATGACACGGGGGGGGGGGGGGGTGTCATGTGTCAGTGTATTGAATTTAATTATTGATATACCCAATATGCAAATCTGGCTTTCGTAAATCGTTTCTCTGGATTTAGTTATTCAACGCATTCAGTAGAGCAGCAACGTTGAAAATCAATTCCTGAAGCTAGCACTGTAGCACATGCCGCAGATTCATCACATGCAGAATTGAATCGCTAGTGTTAGCTCCAGTATTCGAAACCTGTGCTGCGAACCATGTGCTAGCTCCAGCTCCAGTTTTTCTGCATGCTACATGTTACGATGTTGAACACAAATTCGACTTAGATTCGAAACAAATAGGCCTATTTGATAGAGCTGTTGTGGGGGAATAATTTCGATTAGGGTTGTGCACATTTGTCTGCAAAAACGACAAAAAAGTGAACTAAGGTCTGGGAAAAAGTGTGGGGGCAAATGCCCCCTCTTGCCCCCCCCCCGTAATCCCGCCCATGCTTACCCTTATTTGTTTGAATCCCTTCTCCTCCTGCCCCTCCCATCCTTCTCCTTCCTCCAGTTGTATGGAGAAGATAACCCCCTAATTGGCAGGCTAAACCAAGGACCTCGTTATAGATTAGGTTGTGGCGGGTATTGGCTTAAGTGTGTGTCCAATGGCCCAAATGAGTTTTGCAATGTGAATTGCTTTACTGCACATATTAAAGACCAACTATGGAGACTTTTCGATGAACATAAAATCCCACCATTTTTCATGTATGTAATCCTTAACTGACTCCAATTACATTGCTGTAATTAACTTTACCAATTTCGGACGTTAAATAAGTGAAAAATGGGACGAAAAGTCAGCTTCTATTTCAGACATTCCTGAAACATTCCTAAGACATCAGGTGACCATGTGACGTCAACGTTTGTATACCTCACTCACAACTATACTTTTAGTGTGTAAAGTCGTATACTTGAGCTGCCAAAAACATCAACGATATTACTCCTTTTTCCTCAAAATGTCACAATTCTGTGTTGTTGGAGGTTGCAGTTATACCTCATCCAACAAAAGCATCAGCTTTTTTAGATTTCCGAGTAAAAGAACCGACGTAAAACGCCGCAGACTTTGGATCATTTTTTTGAGATCCACGCGGAAAGATTTTTCAGCACCCGGAGTATCTCATGCCCATGAGTCCACATGCATGACCCTGCTTCTGTGTATGCAAATGTCTCATTCTGTGAAAATTATATACTGTCGATAGCTGTGTCGGACCATGGTCGGACATAGCTAACGTGAAATTGACCGTAAACACGCCCTGGACGTCCTTACATGTAACATTATATCACGCAATTGACAGTAATATATTTACTGTAAGAGATGACCGTATATATATATACCGTGCCAAGGGTATAGCATTGTTAGTACATGTACGGTAGTTAGTTACAACTCTCGCCGGCGTTGGCTCGATCACAGCATGTGTAAATAGCCATGTTAGGATTTATCTATTTCATTTGTTGTATTCCAGTATCGTGAGTTCGTGGTACATGTGTAATATTGTCCGTTCTGTTTATTCCGACATCTGCATGGTCCAAGGAGTTGAATAAAAACGGTAGTATGTAGCGATCGGACATTTTATTTCGTTAGTGACTGTCTTGTGATTTTGGGATGTTAGTACTGGTCAAGGCCTGTTTCAACTAGACCTAACTCTATGGAATTACACAGACTCACGGTAGTTTTTTGCCCAGGATTGAACAAGAAACGTGGATTAGGATATCCACTGCTAAATTTGTTTATTGACAGGATACTTTTTCTGTGTTTGTATACTTTTGGATATTAAAACGAGTAAGTACTATGTAAGTATATTGTACCGTACGGACGTATTGACGCTACGCTATGTAAAAGATGCCTCCATTTGAGTGGAAATTTTGCTAATAAAATAAGCAATTTCACTAAAATTTCTGCTTATAATTGTCTTAAAACTTGTTATTAACCTTCATGTGTTCTTGTTTTAAGCTAACAGCTTTTCAAACGCTCGAAATTGGAAGTCAAAAACAGTACAGTTGTTCGCTATCTGTGTACAAACAGTGCCTATATCAGCGTTTGATTTTCGCGGTATACAAACTTTGACGTCACACGGTGACCAGAGGCTCCTTTGGGTCAATCTCTGTTTTCAGACATTCCAGAGGTTCATGTCACGTGACTACCCAAAATGTCCATTTTCGTGGTCGTTTTTGATGGGTTATAGTAGGTTTTCGAAGATTATTTTTTACACCTGTTGATTATGGGTATGTAAACTCCTAAATTAATGGAAAATCTCCAAAAAAAAAATTGCCTCCATATTTGGTCTTTAATAATAGAAGGCCAAAGATGATCATGCCGATCGCACGGTCTTGCACCGGCGACGCTCCTTTCAAAAGTTCTGCTCTATCAACTTTCGATTGAAAGTTATGCGCTTATCATGGTTGTGACGGGTAACCGAGAATCAGGGTTCGAATTCGGAGAGGGAGCCTGAGAAATCGCTACCACATCTAAGGAAGGCACAAGGCACGCAAATTACCCACTCCTGACACGGGGAGGTAGTGACAAAAAATAACGATACAGGAATAAGTACACTTTAAATCCTTTAACGAGGATCTACTGGAGGGCAAGTCTGGTGCCGGCAGCGTGTATTAAATTTGCTGCTGTCATACCTTTGATGTCCGGGGCGCGAATTTTTTTTCCCAAACAGGTTTGCAATTACGGATTTTTTAGCCAATCAGATTGCTCGTGACGTCAGCATCATTCGCTTGGAAGTTCGAAGACATACACTGAGTTACACACTGACACATTTGTAGTGGCAGAGTTGCTTATTCGGCCTTCCATAGAAAAGTTATTTTTATGTTTTCGGGTGTTGAAAGCCTACAAGCCAACACGGTATTTACGAGCTTAATTATCACCATTTGTGACCTACGAGTACGTTTATACGAGTACGTTTCGAGTATATAACCATTCTATAGCGTTTAGAGTGTATCATACAACACTTATTTTGTTTCCTTGTTTTTCGCGTTCTTTGTGAGGAACGGTGTAAATATCTCTGTAAATACAAGTTGTTTTATTACTTTACTACGGACTTTCGTCAGTGTGTGTTTTTACATTACGGATTTTCGTCTTCGTCTTCATCTAATTTTAGTCGGCTTTTCAGCTCCGTGCCCGGACATCACATGGTAAATACCTTGGTTATGTGTTTACGAAACCTTACGATGGACTGTTTATTTTATATGTTAGCAATACGTTATGATTACGAACCTTTTTGTGACCCCCTCGCTACTGATTGAAATGTGGATAGGCTATAACGGAAGTAGGCAAAGCTATCTACTGTATATGTAGTGCGCACAATATCTAGGTTAGTTATAGTTCTCGTATAACGGGGCTACAGTTTCAGTGAAAGCAGTGCGCGAGTGCTGCTTCTTGAACATTCTCTACGGAAGCCTATAAGGGCCATCACTAAGGAATCTTATAAGAGACACTATTTCGTTACTTTGATACGATACCTTAACCAACGACATGGAGGCTCTCAAAAATGAAAGAGCTAAGTTCTTACGTACTTCGACTCGATTAAAAAATGAGATATCAAGTCTTATAACGCTACCATCAGTTGAGGATGAGAAAATTCGAGAAAAGGTGTCTTTGTATGACAGAAACTTTGTTGATTTTTCGGAAGCCCATAAGGCATACATTGCTACGTTGAATGAGGAAGAGGCCACAGAGGAGAACAGCACCTATTACCAATCGAAATGGGAAGAATATCAACAGTTTTCCAAGGCAATGTCTGAATGGATTAAAGGAAGAGAGGTCGACATAAAACCTCAAGATAGTATTTCTCAGGTTTCCAGTAAGGGTTCCAAAAATTCAAAGGCCTCATCAGTAAGGACTGTAGCATCCACAGAGCGTATGAAAGAGGAAGCCAAGTTGGAGGGACTAAAAGTTAGGGTTGAAATGTTGAGGAAAAGAAGAGAAATTGAAGAGAAAGAAAGATTGCTCAAACAACAACGGGAGGATTATGAGTTAGAAGTTGAAATGAAGTTGGCAGAGGCAAAGGCGAATGTGTTCAAGAAATATGACAACCCAGAATCAAGTGACGAAGAAAGCCTGCTGACAAAGTCTGACGACAAAGTTGATTCCAGTGGTGTACACAACTTGATTCGATCCCAAACAGAGATCTCAAGAATGATGATAGACCAGCAAAAGCTTGTTTCACTTCCTAGGCGTGAGTTGCAAATTTTTGATGGTAAAGTTCAAGATTACAGAGCTTTTATTGCTGCTTTTGAACACAACATTGAGCAACTAACAGACAACAACCAAGATAGGCTATACTACTTACAGCAGTTTACATCTGGTAGGCCTAGAGAGCTAGTAAGAAGTTGTATGGGGAAAGACCCCAAGAGGGGTTATGAGCAGGCTAGACGAGAGCTAGAGGAGGAGTACGGCGATGACTTTAGAATCTTGAGTTCTTACAGAAAAGAAATAGAAATGATGCAACCTATTAAAGGAGAAAACTCAGCGGCTATGAAAGATTACCTTACATTCTGTGTTGTGTTTGGTAACGCTATTAATGAAAGTGAGATCCTCAGAAAAATGGACCAGACAGAGAGTATAATGAAGTTGGTTAGCAAACTTCCTTATAGACTACGAGAAAGATGGCGCTTGCAAGCCTACAGAATCAAAGGGAAGAGTCATAAGTTGGCAGGATTCCACGACTATGTTGAGTTTGTCAGAGAACAAGTGAAGATAGCTACCGACTCGATTTACGGTGACATAAGTATGGAGAGTTCAAAGGACTGTAGTAAATTCCGGCAAAACAGAAAGTCCTTTAAAGGTTTCAGTACAATTATACAGGAGCAGAAATCAAGATCCAAGAACGAAGGAAGGAGTATGGAATATACTAAATGCCTGTATTGTGGCAATAACCACATGCTAGAAGTCTGCAGAGAATTGGGCTCCAAAACACATGAAGAAAAGTTGATCTTCCTACGTACTAAAGGACTGTGCTTCAGATGTCTTGATGGTAATCATATTAGTAAAGATTGCAAGCAGGATAGACTTATTTGTAAAGTATGTCGGAAACTGCACCCTACAGTACTTCATTATGGTAAGCAGCCCGAACGTAAGCCCACAAGCCAATTGGGTGACTGCTTAAATCAAGCACCCAGAGAAACAACCACTACAGTCAAGACGAGTTGTGTTAACACCCAACCAGGGACTAGTATCTGCATGGGGGCCGGAGTCAATAAGACATCCATGCCTGTTGTGCCAGTGCGAGTGAAATCTAAGTCAACAAATAAAGATGTCGAGACTTATGCCTTCTTAGACACTGGTAGCTCTGACACCTTTATCTCAGAGAACCTTGCTAAGCAGTTGTGTGTCAGTGGACCTAAGACCAAAATACTGTTAAGTACACTGCCGAATGATGGACTAGTGGATAGCCGATTTGTTGTGAATTTAGAAGTGTGCGACCTACTAGGACTGAACTCCTTGCCATTGCCAACAGTGTATATCCAAAAACGGATTCCAGTTAACAAAGAAGACATTGTTACTCAAGATGATTTGAGAAAATGGCCTTACTTGAGAAGAGTCTCAATACCAGACTCAAAGGCAACGGAAGTTGGATTGCTCATTGGACAAAATGCCCATAAAGCATTAGAACCATGGGAAGTGGTTAACAGCCAGGGAGATGGACCTTATGCTGTACGTACATGTCTGGGATGGACTGTGAATGGTCCAATAAAGAGTGGCATGAAGGTTCATGTCAACTACGTCAGTTTGCGGACCATAGATGAAAGGGAACATCGTGACCTCCTACGCTTTGTTTGGTGGCCAGATGGGAATACTGACCAACCCTTACGAGAATACAAAATGATGGTGCACTTGTTCGGTGCGGTGTCATCACCGAGTTGTGCCAACTATGCGTTGCATAAAACTGCAGATGACTTTGGAGATGGTTTCGATAAAAGAACCGTAGAAGCTGTAAAGGAGAACTTCTACGTTGATGACATGTTAAAATCAGTAGGGACCGAAGAGGAAGCTATTATTCTGATGAAACAATTGAGAGAATTATTGGGCAGAGGAGGATTCCGTTTGACCAAATGGGTCAGCAACAGTAGATTGGTCTTGGATACCATCCCCAAAGGCGAAAGAGCAGAAGGGATCAGGAGTTTAGATATGGAGAAAGACAAACTACCAATTGACAGAGCTCTTGGAGTCTCATGGTGTGTGGAATCAGATCAGTTTCAATTCCGAGTGACAGTGAATGAGAGGCCATACACTAGAAAGGGGATCCTATCGATAGTTGCTTCGATCTATGACCCGTTAGGATTTCTCGCCCCATTTGTGTTAGTTGCAAAAAGAATTCTCCAAGACCTTTGCAGAATGAAATTGGCTTGGGATGACGATATTCCAGACGAGCATCTGAAATGTTGGAAAAGATGGCTGTTAGAATTGCCAAAGTTGAAAGACTTCAAGGTCAACAGATGTCTCAAGTCAGATGGTTACGACAATGTCAGAAACACCCAGCTACACCTTTTCAGTGATGCTAGTGAAAGCGGTTATGGTGTTGCTGCATATGTTCGTTTCGTGAATGAAGAAAACCAAATTCATTGCGCATTTGTGATTGGGAAGGCAAGGGTTGCCCCCCTCAAACAAATCACCATCCCACGGTTAGAACTCACAGCGGCTACAGTGTCTGTGAGACTCTTCAAATCCTTGGAGAGAGACCTGCATATCAAACTGGACAGTGTGACATTTTGGACAGACAGTACCTCAGTAATTCGATACGTCAGTAATAGTTCAGCGAGATACCATACCTTTGTAGCCAACAGGGTTGCCATTATTACTGACACTTCCCAGCCAAGTCAATGGTCATATGTGGAATCTTCAGAAAACCCAGCTGATGACGCATCGAGAGGTCTGTATGCAGACGACCTAATACGATGCCATAGGTGGATCCTTGGACCAGATTTTCTTTGGCTGCATGAGAACGAGTGGCCCTTAAGACAGAAATTTGAACGAGATATATCTTTGAAAGACCCAGAGGTTAAAAAGACGGCAACGGTTGCTGCTACGTCTACCAACGTAGCCCAGAACACCATGAATGAGTTGATCAGCAAGTACTCAAGCTGGTTCAAGCTCAAGTGTCACATTGCATGGATGTTGAAACTGATGTCAGTACTAAAGCAGCTGAGTGATCTTCGTAAGAGTTTGAAGGGTCAAGAGCCAATGGAAATAGATGAGAAAATGAGACATGCCAGACAAAGGAGATTCAAAATGAATTTGTCTGTCTCCGACTTGGAAGAAGCAGAAGTTTCAGTTGTGAAATTTGTTCAGAATCAAGCATTTCCTGATGAAATTGCTTACTTACGAGACAACTCTAAGGGCGGATCAGTTAAGAAAAGAAGCCCTATCTACAAGCTGGATCCGAGATACAAAGATGGAGTGCTGAGAGTGGGAGGACGACTCAGTCGGTCAGCCATGCCTGAATGTGAGAAACATCAGTACATCCTTCCCAAGAAATCTATTGTATCCGAGATGATAATGAGAGAAATCCATACACAGTTACACCATGGAGGAAGAGCCCTGACTCTGTCGCATCTGCGAAGAAAGTATTGGGTTGTGAGTGCGCATGCACTGGTACGTAAATGTATTAACCAGTGTGTAACATGTCGGCGTTTGCGAGCAAAGGCTGGTGAACAAAAGATGGCTGATTTACCGACTTCTCGTATTACTCCTGATGAGCCACCCTTTACAAGAGTGGGCGTGGATTTCTTCGGACCTTTCAATGTCAAACAGGGACGTTCGTTAGTGAAAAGATACGGAGTGGTCTTCACGTGTTTTGCAATACGTGCAGTACACTTGGAGGTAGCACATGCTCTCGACACCGATTCCTGTATCAATGCACTCCGTAGATTCATCGCTAGGAGAGGACAAGTTGGTGAAATTTGGTCTGATAATGGAACCAATTTGGTGGCAACAGATCGAGAGTTGAAACGGAGTATTCAAGAATGGAATGACTCAAAGATTCGAAGTGAAATGTTACAAGTCAATGTTGACTGGAAATACAGCCCACCAACTGGTTCACACTATGGTGGAGTCTGGGAACGTCAAATCAGAACTGTGAGACAGATCCTAAATGTTCTATTGCGGTCACAAGCATTAAGTGATGAGAGTTTGCAAACCTTTTTGTGTGAGGTGGAGGCAACAATAAACAGTCGTCCTTTAACTACTGTGTCCCTCGATCTCAACGATGTGGAACCCCTGACACCAAACCACTTACTTCTTCTGAAAGGCAAACCTAATCTCCCACCTGGAGTCTTCGTCAAGACAGATGTCTACGTGCGACGACGTTGGAGACAAGCGCAGTTTCTTGCCGACCTCTTTTGGAAGAGATGGCTTCGGGAATACCTACCTCAACTTCAGCAGCGTCAAAAGTGGCTGAAACCAAAGAGGAACTTTGAGCCTGGAGACATAGTTTTGATAGTAGAAGATAACGCCCGAGAAATTCTTGGTTGATGGGACGTATCACCTCAGTATTGTCAGATAAAAGGGGAGAGGTTAGGCGGGTAAAGGTAAAAACTGCTTCCAGTGAATTAGAGCGGCCAATAGCCAAACTGTGCCTGTTATTAGAGGCTGATGAATAAAGCTTGCTCTATGTATGTGCCAAGGTGAGCCTAGCGCCCTTGGATAAAGACCGTGAAGGTCTGATCTGATCTAAATTCACCTCTCCATGTGAAATTTCTTACTATTGTTATGTTAACCTGACATTTTTGACTTACTTTCAGTTGAGTATTGAGCCAAGTTTTGCATTCCTTTGTTCAATGTAATAATGCATGTAGCTACCAAGGTGAGCCAAGCGCCCTTGGGTAAAGGTCGTGAAGACCTAATTATCTCTTTTGTAAACACAAAGTTAATTATGTAATTTGTAAGCAAAAGTTTAAGTTTTTGAGCTGTTATTTTGTTTGAGAACTTTGTTTGTTTTTTTTTACAATGCTTTTTCTACATGTTTGGAAATAAGTGTGCTAGTTTGCTTTTAAAAAAATGTTTAGTTTGTTATCCTTGTTGTATTATTCATTGTTCTACCAGAAAATGTTAAGGGTAATTGTCAAACATGCTTGGTTTGTACAATTAAGGGGCCGGTGTAGTGGCAGAGTTGCTTATTCGGCCTTCCATAGAAAAGTTATTTTTATGTTTTCGGGTGTTGAAAGCCTACAAGCCAACACGGTATTTACGAGCTTAATTATCACCATTTGTGACCTACGAGTACGTTTATACGAGTACGTTTCGAGTATATAACCATTCTATAGCGTTTAGAGTGTATCATACAACACTTATTTTGTTTCCTTGTTTTTCGCGTTCTTTGTGAGGAACGGTGTAAATATCTCTGTAAATACAAGTTGTTTTATTACTTTACTACGGACTTTCGTCAGTGTGTGTTTTTACATTACGGATTTTCGTCTTCGTCTTCATCTAATTTTAGTCGGCTTTTCAGCTCCGTGCCCGGACATCACACATTGTTACGCGGTTTTCCTGCAAACGCCCTAACTTTACTTTTAATGCTTGGATCAGGGAGCTGCAGAGTAGCAGCTCCCTGCTTGGATAACATGTTGACCTTACTTATAATCCAAGATTGTCAGCCGTTCTATTGAAATCGAAATTCGTTTCGTGGAATGGGTAGGCCTACACCAAAATCAACTTCACGACGCGAGACTTCACGACGCGAGTACAGTCTTGAATGAATATACGCAAAACAGTATAGTGTACAGTATGATTTATTTCCGTCACTGCACTGTGTACACAGTTATAATACATATAGGCCTACAGCGCATGTGTGATGTACCCTGTACGAAACTTTCACTGTGCGATGTTATCGATTAATGCCTTCACAGAACTCTTCGATCAAAGTAGATCATACAATACTAGTGTGCTCAATATGTCTAAACCAATTCCCATAGGCGTAGGAGCCTCATTTGATTTGTGGGGGGGGGGGGGGTGGGGTGGGGCTGTAACGACTTGCCCGAAAAATATAACCAAAATTTTCGCGCGCTCCGCGCGCGTTCCACATGTTAATGTGCATATCATATAGGCATTCATCGGTTATTGCATCACCTGCCAATAACATAAAATCATTTTCCGTGTTCTTACCCTTCCATATTGGTTAGAATTGTTGGGGAAGTTCTTACAACAATAATGATAATAATAATAATATAAGAAAAACACATTGCAAATTCTTCTTCTTTCAGTAGGTGTCAGTGGCGGAGCTAGGGGTATTGGTCAGGGGGAGAGAATGGTCTGTAGGGGCGCTTTTGACACTACCTAAGCGGAGCGCCACCACAGGTTGGCGCGGAGCGTAGAGACATTTTTTGAGTAAAGATACTCCCTAGATCGCCGGAAATTACCCTTTCCGGGCCTTGCCTATTTGCAGATAAACGAAGAATAAATAGGTGTCATCGCTATTTGTCAGAAAATTGCACCAACAAAATGTGACAAATGTCAATAGGTATTTGAGAGCGCAATAAAAAAGTCAATAATCGCGAATAAGTAAAAAGTGGTAAAAAGCTGAAAAGGGCGCCAGCAGTCCATTTGAGTCCGTCAGGGGGCATCCGCCCCCCTCTGACTGTATGGACGCTCCGCCACTGGTAGGTGGCGGAAATTCTCAGCATATTGCCCAAATTTTCCCCCAAAAAATTGAAAAAAAACACACTGCAAATTCTTCTTCTTTCAGTAGGTGCTTGAAAAAATTCTCAGCATATGCCCGAGTTTTCACTCAAAAATTGAAAAACACATTGCAAATTATTATTCTTTCAGTAGATGCCCGAAAACTTCTCAGCATATTGCCGAATTTTCACCCCCCAAAAATGAAAAGCACATTGCAAATTCTTCTTCTTCCAGTAGGTGCCCGAAAAATTCTCAGCATATTGCCCGAATTTTCACCCAAAAAATTGGTTGGGGGCTACAGCCCCCCCCAGCCCACCCCCCCCCCCCCAGCCCACCACCCCCAGCCCCCCCCCGCCTCCTACGCCTGTGCCAATTCCAAACACATCTACATATATTTACGAAAAGCTGCGGGTAATTTTGAACGGGTATATCTTCGTTGCAACGAATGGATGCAGACATTTTGATAACCTCGAAGTGAAGGTTTCCATTGTTATGACGTAACTTTTCCGACCAATCATGAGCGACTATTTACACATAATTGCAAACCTGTTTGGGAAAAAAAAATCGCGTCCGAGGCAGCAGGCGCGCTACACTGGCGCAAGCAGCGTGTACATTTGTCCGTGGAAAGACTTACACTGGTGTATCTATTTGCAACTCATTATACATATTTACAAGTTATTCCCGAAATCAGCGACTACAGTATGTCGTTCCTTATAGACGCAATCTACACGTAAAAATGCTCTTTTGGCTTCTAGCAGTAAAAGTGAGACGCCGCGGGGTCATTTACCCCTAACACGTAGCTTCGAGACATCATCTATAGGTAATGCATGTGCTTACGACAGGAGTAATATGTGACTTATTTGCTGCAATTGTCATAGACGATCAGATATAGCTATTTATTAACCATGAAAACATGAAAACAAATTATTCCTTTTTAGTAGTAAAGAATGCAACAGATTAAATGCTGCATGTTCAACAATCGTGCAAATCGCAATTAAAGAAAAAGGAAAAAAGTGTTGACAAGGAATCTTACCCGGGATCTCGCGCACACAAAATGAGAGCCATGCCTATAAACCAACAGGCCGATTGTACATAAAGTAGTTGCTTCGACATGTTGTCGTGCTGTCAATTGTTAATATCTATAGGTATACCTTCGACACGAGAAACAGATGACGTATTCACTGCAATTGCGATAGCCGATCGATAATAGCTATTTATTGACCGTGGAAATGAGGGCGTTGTGGTCAAGTGGTTAAGGCAGTGGACTTGTGATCTAAGGATTACAGGTTCGAGCCCTGGCCAGATCATTGCGTTGTGTCCTCGGGCAAGGCGCTTTATCTCCATTGCCTCTCTTCACCCAGGTGTATAAATGGGGACCTGCGAGGTAACTTGTAAATATAGGTGCGTGCGCCGGTTTGTGGCTGCACCCTATGGGAAGTCCCCCGGGGGACACGTGGTTGTGGTGCACTGTGGTGCCCCAGGAGAGATTGATTGAATTGTGCAAACTTTGGTGTGTGGGTGTGACAAGTTACCAATGACCAGGGGTTAAGTTGTAAAGTCGCGTGAGGAGGCATTAGCCTCATACAAGACTGTAAGCCTTCAACTTTTTTTTTTGAAATGCATACACTGGTGTATCTATTTGCAACTCATTATACATATTGTAACGGAAATATATCCCTTAAGTCAATTGTTAGTGTAATTATGTAATATTATCGTCATAGGATTGAGCGTTCCCTCAGTTTTACCCGTCGATGGCCCCCCAGAAGTCTGTAATTGTATCTCTCCCAAAATATGCAGGCGCGTATCCAGGGTGGGGGGCGTTTGGGGAGCGCGCCCCCGTGTAAGAAAAAGAGGAGAGAAGAAAAAATGGAAAAAAGGGGGGGAAAAAAGGATGAGTAGAGGAAGGAAGGAAAAAGAAAAAGAAGAAAGAGAGAAAGAGAGGAAAAGGAGAAAAGGAGGGAGTAAAAGAAAAACGCCAAGACACCGGGAAGAGAAAGAGAAAGAGGAACAGGGACATCATTACAGCGCTGATCACTATTATATACACAGGGTAGCCAGTGACGGTTCGATGATTTCGGAAGGGGCGTGACCGACAACTCCAATTTCGACGTTCCATTTTCCCTCTCTCACTAATGTATCTCTAT